>NC_136589.1:6969956-7269956 GCF_910589615.1 Taurulus bubalis | reverse complement strand
GTGTGTGTGTTTATGTGTGTAATGCGCTTATGTGAGAGATGAGAGGAGAGCTGCAATGCTGTACATCTTATTCTCTTCACGTCACCATCTTACTTTGTTTGGCCCTACAGAAAAACAGAGAGTGTGGTTTGTTAACAATAGATTTTGATGTGGTAAATACATCAAGGCAGTTCGTACAGGTCGTATGAATTTAACCCCCCTTAACATTTCCACTAAACTGATTTATAATATAAAAGGATGTAAGCAGGAACAACTAGTGTCCAGAGGCATTTATAAATTGATTGAAAGTTCATCTGTCGGAGCTTTGATGTTTTGCTCATTCTTTTTTCTTTCGGATTATTCTTTCATCCCACTCGTTTTTTTAGACCCAGAGTCTTAAGTGGGTCCATGAATGGGCGTCTTCATTGAGAACACCTGTGCAGCAGTTAAAATAAGCAGACCCATCTAATACTTCTACCATCCCGTGTCTATCTTTGAACTTCTTCTGTTCCAATATAATCAAACAGGAAGGCACACGTTTCCTGTCTTTGACCCATATGGACTGGAAGGTAACCATCAATATCCACACACGCTGCTGAAACCTTTTTTTTTTCATCTTCCCTTTCTCTGTCTCCTGCTTACTCACTCTTTCACATTCTCTCTCTCTCTTTGAGGTATGTAAATGTGTGCTCACTTTCCCCAAAAAAAGAAGCTAACGAAGTTTTCCGAGAGCTTTGAGCTTTCCCTTGATCTGAAAACAAAGCTTTCAAGGTTCATGTTGCTTCACGTTCCGTCTCCACTGCAGCTCAAAGAGCTAATTGTCTTCAGCAACATCACAGTGTGACCAGATGACTGACTAATGGATTAGCCATCGTTGTGTTTGGTAGAGGCTCAAACACGCTGAATGCCCGGCGCCACTCAAACAACGCACCTCACCCATCGTGATGTAGCTTCGGGAGCCGCGCCGCGGCCGCTCGCTTGTTATGATGGTGGTCGGTGTCACGGCTGGTTCACATGTTGTTTTGATCCCTGCTGTCAGAGCCCAGTGAGCTCACACAGACACAGCTGGCTTGGGTGGAGCCGCTAAGGGTACATGAGGAGTTGAAGGACGTGGATCCTTGCCAACACATTTCATACATCGCACGTATCTTACAAGTGCAGCTGAGAATTAGAGACAGGGGACCCTCGCCCCTCGCTGCCCACCCTACCATCTGCCCGCCGGGGGCTCGGGGCTCTGTGGCTTAGCTTCCATATTACCCGGCATGACAGCCCTGCCCTCAATCAACCCCTTATACACACACATACACCTTTTCTTCCCCTTCGCAATTTTCATGACAGGAGTGTGTTAGTGTGAAACTTGCTTCTCCTTAATGTCAGTGTAAATGAGAGATTACTGGCCTTTAACATCAGTAAAGACGGGGGACATTATTTTCCCCTCGCCGTCTAATTTGGTTCTTGCTCGAAGGGGACTGCAGGGCCAGCAAAGGTTAGGTCTCTGCAACGGTGTGTGTGTGTGTGTGTGTGTGTGTCAGTGTGTGGCCGAGTGTCTCGGTGGAGGTTACAGGTCTCAGAGTGGATATAATTAGAAACTTCCGTGCAGCTTTTAGAAAAATAGTCCGCTTCCCCTTGCTTGTTTTCCTTTCACCATTTATCTCTCTTCTCTGGTGACACAATCTGGGAGTTAACCACCATGTCCATCTTTGTGTCTCAACTTGCCCCCGTTTTTCTCTGCTGGTGAAAACTTCACATCCTGTTCCCCATAAGCCAAATAAAACAACACAAACTGGATAAAACACATGGTGGGGAAATCCCTCGAATCGGCATACATGAAGCTTCACAGGGCTTCATTCCAGGGTTCAGCCGGGTTAGAGGGGAGAAATGTTTGGAAGACTTATACAAGAAACATGAAATGATTAAACAACACTTTTCTTGTTGTAATTTTATTACTGAAACATACATATATCATTGAAGAAAGTCAAACAGTGTGAACAAAATTAGGACATCATTTGGCACCGCTTTTTGCTGAAATTAGCCACCATTTTCTCAGGTATTGCATCTGAAGTTTGGGAGTAGTCTACAGAGTCCATCATCGCTCCAATCTCTAAGATGTGAAGATAGTGTACGTCAGGTCACTCCTGCCAACATGAAAGCACCGAAACATTTAGAAATGACAGTTATTAGTAGAAAGCTGTTGGCAGATAACTAAGAGAGAATTACCCAGTGCCTTTCATCCTCCAACCATTGGCTATAAATAATGGCAGGTTGCTAACGATAAGTTGAGTGACTCATGCACCTTCTCCTTGTTGCCACTGGCCTGCTTCTTCTCCGATATCTGTCATAGAGGGCTTAAGGGGGCCAGTATGCTTAGTCAGTGCTGCTTGTCAGATGCTCGAATAGCTTCGGAAACCCCCTCTGCCCACAGCCTTCCGCCATCGGATTAGAAGGGTCTGTGGCGACAATTTCTGTACCTTTCCAAATGTGACACTTTGACCACCTTTTTTCATTCTTAACACAACTACTTCTGTCATTTTTAATGTGAACAGCCAAGTGCATGACTTTGATTGACTTCCCAGTGGAAATGTTATCTTTCTACGGTATATTCAAACAATACCGCACCTTCCCCCTTATGACAGCCGGTTGCATAAGGCACATCTTCTCAGAATAACCCAGGCCTTAGCACGCACACACTTTCACACATGCTCGCAAAAAAATGCATGCCAGGCTTCATAATGTTTCATATTACCTGAGCCACCAGTTATGGGCTGCAGTAGATAGAGAGCAACAGTTAGCTCATGACACCGGCTGATGTTAAAGATCCCCTGTGATCTCTACACAGAGGAGAAGGGATGTTTTCTCTCTCTTCCCTGGCTTCGTATTGCACTTTAATACAGCTAATTAAACATTTTAATCAATGATAGCACTGTATTGATCTCAATCGGTGCTAAGGGGGGTTCAGTGTTAACTATACCACTCTGATTATTCCTTCTCCGCTAGAGCTGTCACTCACCTCCCAATGATCCCATCAACTCTCCCTTCTGCCACTGTCGAGAGAGAGGACCAGTAAAAACAATGAACTGAAGTCATCCCCGACTTATAATTAATCTCTTGTCGACTTCTATTGACTCCTCCACTCTTTGATTAAATAATTACCTAAGTGCCATAAGCCTGCATGATTGAGTCATAATCCTGAATA
This sequence comes from Taurulus bubalis, assembly GCF_910589615.1. NCBI lineage: Eukaryota > Metazoa > Chordata > Actinopteri > Perciformes > Cottidae > Taurulus > Taurulus bubalis. The sequence goes on along the minus strand of NC_136589.1, from coordinate 7,266,784 downwards.
AGCTGTAACCAACTATGGTCACCTCCTTTGCTATGATTAGCTCATCATTTGCTTGGCTGCCAGAGCAGCCCCCCATCTGTTATGCTCTGGTTCTGGGACAACAGTTTTGGGTTTCCGTGTTTATAGAGTCTAGTAATAGGTTCTAATTTGACTTTCAGCCCACTTCAACTCACAGAATGTGTGCAGGTATGACACACACGCACACATATGCCCATGCATGCAAATGTGTTCATAAGCATGTCTGCACATTCTGACAAGAGCAGTTTCTCACATCATACTAGTGCACCCACAACAACCCACACACACTTTCCTTCACACATGCACTCGCCAACACATGCGTGTCTACCCACCTGCCCACCCAACACTCCCACACCTCACACATGAAACAGCCTGGCATCTGTCACAGGGGGGGGTCACACATGCACACACACACACACACATACACGTGCACAAACACAAACACACACAGGCACACAAACACAGTCCTGCTGTCTGCAGTGAGCGTACCCTTTTGACCCTTTGACAGGTACACGGAGGATCTCAAAGTGAGAGGAGAAGCCTCAGAGCAGGTCTACAAGTCAGAGACGTGCCCTCTCCATAGGTAGCTGTCGAGCTCCGCAGGGCTCCAGGGGACGCCGGTGCCTCTCCCAGGAAGCTATAACTCTCCTCTCAGGAAGTGAGGTGTGTCTGGAGCGTTATCTACATCTGTCTGGGTGAGGAGCAGGAGGACAAGAGGTCAGACAAGAATGGGACCACTTATATCATGTTTTATGTATGACGTGTGGCATGTGTTTGAATATTTACATGTGTCTGAAGGTGATGCAAATATAGCGGGAAAAAGAGGGAGGAAGTTCAGAGAACTGAGCTTCCTTTGTCAACAGAGACTTTGTGTAAACAGTTGAGCGTGATGCAATTCCAGTTCTGAACCAGTAACACCCACAGTGAACACCGTCTATTGATCCCAACTTCACCTGCATATATTATAGGTTTTCAAAATCAGAGATCAAGTCCCTATAGGATATTCAAATGTGTCCCCAAAACTGGTTTGAAACTGGTTTTAAACATGATAACTTTTGTTGTATTTCCCCATCTTATTATATCCTTTGTCAACAGTGACCTTCAAATGTGAACACTGATTTCAACACATTCCATCTTTCCTTTTCCTGATGGTTTCTCAAATTCCCTCGGGTCCTAGGTATGTTGAACGACCCCTGAAATAACACGTTTGAATAACATAAATGATCAGCCCCCACAAAGTCGAGTGGAAAGCTTTGGGTGTGATCCTCGTGAACTCCTAAAACACTCCCAGGCATATAATTAAAAGGTAGTTTCTAATTTCTATGAGAGTAAATTAGCGCCTCGGCTTCATTGTTAAATCATGGCTGGTGGCACGTAGCCTGGGGAGATGGATTGAATGGATCAGAGAGGGTTGGACAGTCACTGGATAATTTTGACAATGGGGTTCGGGGTATCATCCATCACTCAAGAGCTTACATGAAAGTTTTGACAGGTAGAGGTCATGGCAATGTGGCAGGAGCCAACAGAGATGGATGCCTTTAATTTGGGTAATGAAGAGTTAACCATCTTGGGAGAGCAAGAGGAGCGTTAAATGGGAGAGCCATCCGCCATTAAAAGAAAGTCTTATTTAATTCCTCCAACCCTAATGAAAGACATCGGAACACAATCCTTGATTGACAATGAGGCCCCAGCTGTAATTCCCCCCAGACAGTTCACTTAAGTTCCCTCCCTTGTTAATCTCAAATATAATGAATTGCAAAACTAAGGTTAAATGTGGCAGCGTGAATTCATTATCACTAATACATTAGACTATAAGATGATTTACAGTGTGGTCTCTCTCTTATTTTCATTAACGGTGAATAGCTTTGATTTAGCCGAGATTACGCTGGCCTGTTCATCCTCACCATCAATCTCACTACCTTGGTCGTTGTCCTCCTTTATATCTGACCCTCTCACTCGAGCACGGAGCAGAGAATGAAAATATGTCGGAGCAGACAACCTGGAGAAAATTATTATTCTGCTTTTTAGTATGAGTACAAGACCCCTCTTTATCGCTTCTTCGGAAATTATATTCATCCTGAGCTGTCATTCAACTTCATCCTTGACCCTGGTCTTATTGTTGAGGGCTTAATGGTAGTGCTGTCGCAAAGATAACAGTTAATGCTCAACTGTCTACCAGCAAAGGCCTGAAAAGGCTATCTTACACTAAAACACCAGGGACCCTATCTGCATACTGAGCTGATAGCTATATGGATATTCAAAATGCATGTACGTGTTCCCCAGTCATTCATTAACCGAAAGAAAGGTATCTGAAATGCATGTTTCCGACATATAATTCTAATATGTCAGCCACATATTGAACATGGCGTAACAGTGTGGCTTGGGCAACACTCACTTGCACTTACTGTCTATTCATATTAATGCTTGGAGACATGTCATACATAAATCAGCCCATTAGAGTTACACCGCGTATGCCCAATTTGACTGAAAATTGTATATTTGCAATGACTTCAAGTAGCAACATGTAAATCCTTGTGGTATGTGTGCATTTGCTTATGTGCAGGCATATGTCAGTCGTATGGGTGATGGGATGTATGTACACAGGTAGCCATGTTCTCGCATCCACAGGACCGTCGTGCATGAAAGTGTCAAATTGAAACAGTGCACCAAGTAGAGGCTGCAGCCGCTACGGTGAGTGACAGGAAGGTTATGGGCGCCTAATGACAGGGTTTTAAAGCTATAGTGGCTACTAATTGGGGTGATGTGTCCATCCCGTGTCCCCCCAAGACATGTCTCTCTACCAGGGATTAGCCATGATTAAGGTACTGGTCTTCCTAGTGCTTTAAGACCTTTCACAGTATTTATCCGCAATGGTCAGATTACGCCAGTGATGGACAGATAGAGATCGCAGGGGTCGCGATACATCTCGACATTTAGTTTGAAGGGTATTATAGCCGCCTCCGCTGGTGTGCCTTTGAAAGTTACACATACCACCAGTAGTGATGTGAGATGGTGCGCTATAGGCTGCAGACAGAGAGCCAATGTAATATTTATGAAATCAGCTTGTTATATAAAAGTGCTTCAAAAATAATGCCTCGGGATATTTTTCACATTTCTTGTTAAAAGAAACGGGGAGGCAGCTCTTACACATTTGCAGCGTGTAACAATCATTATGTTGTGTTGGCAAACAATTTAGTCTAGCATCACACTAAGCACGATATAATGGTTCTCCCCAATTAACAAGACACTAATTATGTGTTGCTTCCTCTACAGGTTTATCTGGAGCACAATGCTTTGTGAGCTGCCCGTTTCTTCCTCAAAGAGCTGCCGTACTTCTTGATGTACTGGAGTTATGAAAGCAAAGTAACAGAAGTGACACTGATTTCAGTGGGTTAAGACGCAAGTTTGCACCCCAAAGTCCCCAACCGGAATTCACAGCACTGATTCACTAAAGAGAAATTCATTGAACTATATAAAGGAAATAACGAAGCATGAATATTTATTGAATGTAGATTTTTATGGGTACTTTTCAACAGGAAAACTGCGGGCACCAACTGTGAGACTCTTAGGTCATTACAGTATTAAACACTAAAATGGTCACAAAGAACACATTTCCAGTGAAAACACATTCACATTTAAACTATTTCTGTTTGACAGGGTTTTAATGATCAAAAGTGCTGAGCCTCATTCTCTTTTCCTTGTTAGCCTGTTCCAGAGGAACCTCTCGTGTGTTTTCATTTGTGAAGTCGGCTGTAAATTTAAAAGGAGCAGGATACTCTACCTTGTTAAAATGAATCGTCATGTGCGCTTGACAGACACTTATAATGAGATTAGTGTAGGGACATATCAAAGAGGAAATGTTGGAAATAAGAGAGGAGCTAATCCGCTCACACTTCTATGACTAAGTTCATTCTTTCCGTGGCTTCTCAAAACTTTGCTTTCCTGTTCATTATCTGAATTGTCTTACAGCTCTCATCTTGTAATCCTGAGCTCCTCTATTCACACTGGAACTCAGTTTAAAAAGACCCCATGAGACTGGAATAATGAATGGGAGATTTTCTGTTGACGATATCTGATTCTTATGCTCTGCTTCTGTGCGAGCATAAAGCCTGTAACATATTTACATAATCAGTGTCTAATCACAGTGCTATATCCAACCATGGGTGAGAGGTTGTGACACACATCTAACACTTGTCTTGAAGCGCTGAATGTATTTAAAATAATCCAGAACTTCCAAAATCCAGATGTTTAAAGACACCGTAGAAACTCAAATCGGATGACAGCACCGAGCTTTGCCACACCTGAGTTAGTCTGTGGCTGTGATTTGACACACTCATTACCAAACCTGCTGTTATTGATTTCAAGATAGTTGTTAAACACTCTCCCATGCACACAGCTTAGGCTTTCCATATCCCTGAGTCTCCTCCAATGACCTTTACTGTTAAGATGAAGATAGCTCTCAGCGCACACAGAGGGTTGTGGAGGATTTGCAAAAGAGGACATTTATGAAAATCTTTCTTGAAGCCTGTCTAAGAAATCCTTAAGAGACATGAAGGAAAGGGCAGTGAGTCAGTGTATGGCGAGGAAACACTGAGGCTCTGATATGGATGGGATGCTCGGGGAAATACCAGTCTATATGTGCATATGTAATGCAAAGTAAAAAGGACGTCACAAGACCATTGAAGTTTCCTCTTTTCCAGTTGCGCCATTGGTCTCTCCAGACATACACTCAGAACATAAATACATTGGAGGGAAACGTACCTTGCGATTCAGCCGCCACTAAAGGTTGATATTGAAATGACCTTCTGAAGACTTTTGTGAAAGGAATTCAATTCTGCATAAATGACAACACTTTCTCTAATAACGACCAGTTCCCATTTGTTTTTGTCAAAATGAATGAATGAATGTATGTTTGAATATAGGAAATAGGCCAAAGGCTATTCTGTCTGCTTTGACAATGGTGTGATCACCAGAGTTGGCCCCACAGCTAGGAAAATAAGCATATTTTCAGTCTGGCCCACATGACTATGATTATGTTTACAATGTTGTACAGTGTTTACTTGCTGTGCAGGAATGAAGGTTCTTTACATCTTTTTCTTTTTAGGGCTTACTGTTTTTTTGTCTGACTAAAGCTGTGGAGGGTTCACCTAATTTCGCTTCAGTTTGAGGTGGTTATTTGTCACCATGTGTGGTTTGAGGGATTGATTCCCCCCCTCCCACTACATTGATGAAACCCCTCCTCGTGGTTCCTCTGGGAATTCATCTTGTGCTGATAACTTTCAAGCTATCTTATCTGGTCCCTGTTCAAACAAGAGTGAACGCTCAGATTTGCTTCAGGTGTTTGTCTCTGCATGGGTCCATTTCTTCTTGTTTTTGTTTTCAAGGTTAAAGACTGATTGTTGCGGGTGATTTTCGCAATGCTGTTTTTGTCCAGCCATGTTGGAATCTTGTGACTCGCTCCCTTTCATTCATCTGTTGAACAAGCACTACCATTTGTGTTAGTTTTAGGTTTTAACAGATCAAATTATAGGATGAAACCTGCTTTTAGGATCATACCTTTGTTTGATAGACACAAATAAACTCTAGGTTACAACTGTCATTGCGCAATCATTATTGTAGTACAAGACCGTTTACTGTGATTAATTAACCTAAAATATCAATAAAAGGAATGTAAGAGAAAAATAAAGCAATCCTTGACTTAAAGTATGGGTTACCCTACCTTCTAATTAAAAAAAACTTTAAAGACTTAACACAATGCAGCCTGACTTTTGTCCACGGGGCACGGATTCTCAATTTGTCATGCTGCTTTGAACTGTCACTATTCAACTGGTGGTGCAAAGATCATAAACCAGTAAAACTTCAGAGCACAGGATGCGACTGAGGGTGACTAAATGGCCAGTTGTACTAGAAAGAAGTAGTTTACAGGACGTGTTGTCTGACCAGGTTGGAAATAAGAAGTGTTTATACCTGATGGAGTGAAAAAGCCAGCCGTCAAATATAGACGGGAGACGTGATATTGTTTAAATTTGAGGATAATGGCACACATTTAAGGACAGTCATAGTGTTGCACTTGGTTAAATTAAAACTTTGATTTTGCAAAGGAACTGGTCAGGCCCCCCCAAAATATATCTGATGTCGGAAGGGGGAGGGGGGTTTCGACAAGCAGTTCTGATGGAGTATACTGGCCCCTTAAGCACAGCAGAGGCCCCTCACTGATCTCTACATAGAGTGGCCTGTAGTCAACACTATCTTATCTCTTTAGGGGGGCAAGTCTGGGCTGGTCGGCAGGAAAGCAGAGCCGCATGGCTTCAGTGGGAAGCGTCCCATACTTAGAAATCTCCTGACTGCTTGTGTGAGCGTGATAAACACATCAATTTCTCTACGATTCAGTGTTTTGGCTTTACATCTGACTAGGCCGGCTACATTTTATGATATAACTATGATACCGCTCCACCACCAAAAAGCCCGCAGACGTAAACAATGTTCTCATTTTGTATTTTATTGGGAACAATGTGTAGGTTTCATCGAGCTTATATTAACACGATAATGATGATTTTATTTTTTGGATTGACACACATTAGATTTCATAATCGTACAAAAGTAACTTTCCCTTACTCCTTCCATTGTTTCCACCAGTGTGTGAGAGAGCAAGACCTGACCTGCAGCCATACAATCCATCAGCATTAGTCCTACACAGTCTCCAGACTAAACACACTCTCATTACAGTGGCTGTGAGCGCCTTGAGGGCTCTTCCTCTGCACAAGTTTATTAACACAAGCAACAATATACTATACAAAAACTGGACTCTTACAGTAAACACCGCTTCAGTGCTGCTGGTATATAATTAAAGGATTTAAATGGCCAGAGCTTATGGGGAATGACATGGCAATATGATTACTGTAGAACATACTGTACTGTGTAAGCTGGAGCTGCTCCAGGATGATGTCATCTCCTCGTTTTGTGGGGCAGCGTCTGCACAGCAAAGAGAGAGAGGGGGTGAGGGGGAGGGGCGGGAGACAGGAAACACGCTTTCTTACAGAATTCAAACCGTTGTCACCTGTGTAGAGACCTTTTTATGTGTAGCGGGCTAATAAAACGTCTTGTTCGGATATCTCTAGTTCCTATGTGCAATAATTGCCTGAGTGACAAAGTATTCAGTTACAATTTTGAGTTTGCCCTCCACCCACGCTGATCCCCGTGTCTCACATTGGCCATGCTCAAAGTTTATAGTCTCCCTCGGGGTTTAATGCGTGGTGGAGTGGTGGGCCCCGTGTTTATTGGTGGGGTTGATGAAATTGGTTGTATCATCAGTGGAAGTGGAGCGGAAGCAGTGTTCAGAGAAAGTAGTGTTATCAGCGTAATGTACCTGAAGTATGAAAAGTAAAAGTACTGATTCCCCCATTTTTTAAATTGGGTTATGGTTACTGTTGGATGAACATGTAAGTATAATTGAATGCCGTAGCTGCTCAAACTATGTCTCATTGATAGAACTTTGAATATGATTCGGTTGTCTGTATCACTAAATCAAAAAGGATCATATGCATAAATGGTAAGTACCTCAAATGTGTGCCTGCGAGTAAACTCACTATGAAGTAACTTGCCACCAAGAAATAGAGTAATGTTACCATTCAGAGATCTTCTCTTTCTTGCAAAAATGAATGTTCAAATTTCTCGAAAATTGGACACAGAAGTTCATGAAGACACTAAACTCACAATAATGTGTAGACGGGGTACCAAGAGCTCCGTCGTCTGAATGCATTTGTGTGTCTCTGGAACAAACATTCCAGCATAGTGCTCGAGCATCGGCTGTTTACTTTCACGACAAGATACTCCAGTCTCAAGTATCCGCTAAGCATCAGACCTTGAGAGACAGAGGCCACATCAAGGAGGTCAACAAACAACCTGACACCCTGGAGGAACATTTGCATTGAGTCGAGAATGTAAAGCAACAACGGGGCATAAAATGGCCTCAGAGGCACCAAACACTTAAGTGGAAAAACAACAACCTCCAAACTGCGAGGTCCTCCTCATTGTTAAAGCTCTTCTTATCTCTCTCAGAGAAAGAGAGAGAGAGGGGGGGGGGGGGGGGGGGAGCGAAACAAATTCTGGGCCAGCTGACATAGCTCATTTTAGTATCACCTCACACGTTAAGACTATGAAATGGGTTGCAGTAACTGTCATAAAAAACGAACAAAGTATAAATCTTCAGATTCATAAGCTGATATCAGGTTTCACCTCCAGCTACAGCCTGGATAGAAAGGACTTAAGTCAGTATGGAAGGAGACAAGGGTGGCTTTACCTTCTAGTACTTGCAAACTGCTGGAACTTGTTACATCAACTCTGCATAGCACTCGATTACCATTAAGTGACTCCACTCTATGGGCGGGAAAAGAAACAACCAATTCACTGCATAGCAATACATATGGTAACCTGAGTACACAGGATACTCCAGCATGTGTCTGTCAAGTGAAAAGTTAATTTGCGTTTTCATGCGCCACCAAAACAACCCCCTTTTCCTCACCACCAACCCCCACACCTCCCCTAACCCATTGTGAAGCCATCAGATAGTGGCTTCCAGAAGTCCACACCTGTCTCATGGCTATGCAGAGGAGATGGATCCATGCATTTTGAGCATCAGATAGCCTCTAGCCAGGGTTAGTATTGATCTAATGCTTCACTGGCCCTTTGTGAGAGCAGCAGCTGCTTTGGGGGGCTTTTAGATAAGCAATGCAAAGGGAATTGTTTCTCCTGAAACACTCTTTCAATGCTCCTACATGAAAACCACCACTTAATTCAACACTCCATCGCTCTGGAATAAAATGTCCTCTCCCTTGACACCAAAAAGCAGCAAATAAGCATTAAAACATCAGCCTTTGGGGTATTGGGAAGCGCGTGGTATTAGAAATCACACAGTGATAATGCAGCTCTCCGGATTTTCACTGTTTAATCATTTGTAATCTCTAGAGTGAAAATGAAATGAAAACACAACATGTTTCAGTATCCCACAACTCTCTCTCTCGTCCTCACTCTAATCACAGTCACTGAATGAGGCGGTTGGGGTGGTGTGGGAGAGAGAGAGAGAGAGAGGGGGGTATATTACTGCTGCATCTGTGTGAGGCAGCCATGGTGATGAGACCCTCCCTAAGATGACTCATAGGCTGCATGGCCTGACACCAGCACCTCATTCACAGCCAATAATGAGCCATGCTAATGAGCAGGACAGCCACCCTGCATGCTCATCATTACGCCGTCTTGTGATTCATGTCCGGCATGAAACCCTCGTAGAAAGAGATACGGCTGGTTGGAGTGGGCTAGAGAAAACTGCCGAAAGAAGGTTCAACAATATCATGTATCAATGAATATATTTATTGAATATAAATCAGAAGACTATAGTGTTATTTGGCTCTCTTACATCATGGTGGAACTGGAATATCCGATCTATGTGGACAATTTCCTAGAATTCCACACAGATATGCGGTCAATAAGTGCTTGCAGATTATTCATACATATGATACCAGGATATCAGTTCATTTGGAACAACCTCCTCTCCCCAAGTCTGCACTGATCAGAAGATCAAATACCACTCCAATGAATCCATCAAGAAAAAAAGCAGACTGACAGTAAAACATGCATGTGCATGCGCCGGCCTCCTGAGACGGCTGCTCCGACATATATATCTGATAAGGCTTAATCAGCACAGGGTGGTCATGATAAAGCATTTCAGCCCTATCTCTGTAGAGAGAGAGAGAGAGAGAGAGAGAGAGAGAGAGAGAGAGAGAGAGAGAGAGAGAGAGGGTTGCCTCTCTGCTCTGGGGGTGGGAAGGCAAGAGCTCTTCTATCTCTCAGTGTTTCTCTCCCTCAAACTACCTCCGTCTCCTCAGCCTTGACTCCATTCCCCCTGCGAGCCTCTTTTCCTCTTTCCTTCTCCCTGCCTTCTTCTCCCTGCCTTTCGAGCAGCTTCTCCCTGTATCAACAGAGACACTTCTTAAGCCCCAGCTGGGGAAAATACGGTGGCTTGGTGGGGGGAGGGTTTCAAAAGGGTAAGTGATTGCCCTCTAGGGGACGAAGCAGAGAGAAAAAAGCAGGATGCCTTATCGCCCAAGCCTCCAATATCACTGCTGGCTACCACCCAGAGCCGCGGGGAGGAGGGCGGAGGGATGGGGGTGCCGGAGACGCCAGCTAGATGCTACACTGCCTCTTGACACAGCAAACTCAGCAGGGAGCCTTCCCTCCATGCCCGACTGTATGGGCTCAACTATAGGCTGCACAGCCAAATGTTGCCATCTGAATGAGTGTTATTGCTTTGCTTGCATGCTTTATACAGTGCAACGTGAGCATTAATCCAAATGGATAAATAAATAAAGGTGTTTCTACTTTAATATGCTGGGTTGTGTGTATTTAATACATATGGAACTGTTATTACAATGATATAAATCATTATGTGTGTGTACATGCAGGTGTTTCCTTGGAGAAAACATTCACTGAGGGTCAATGGGATGCTGCAAATGTGTTTTGGTTGCTCGCACACAACAAACAACATCTATAAAGCAGACTGCACTACTGACCTATTTCCTTCACTCAAACGCAGACAGGGAAGAGACCGCGCCAAAAAAAAGAAGAAAAAAACACGTCGCCATTCAGAGAGCCATCTCTGAAATGCACGAGGTTATACTAAAATGTATGATATCACCGTATCCCTCTAAAGCCACTACCAGCTGCTAAAATTCATCCTTCGACAACACAGACAGGCAGCCAGACAGGCGCACCGACTCATCCACGCGCCTGCAACAGTGTCCAAGCGCCACCTTCAGTATCCAACCTGAGGGAGGGGGAAACACAAATAATCACATAGCCTACATCTTTTCCTCCAGACACATCTGCAAAGAGTGTCTGCCAGTCTGGAGAATAAGCCCTTCTCGTACGTGTTTTCTTCCTTGGTGTTTAAAATAAGGGAATAGACCATAGTCTTATGTGCGCTTTTGGTGCGTGATGCGCGTCTCAGGAGCGCATGGCGCTAACTGTGTGTTTAATATGCCTGTCTCGCCCGGCGTGTTGCCCCAGACACTGTGTAGCACAAATCCCCACCTCCACTCCAATGAGAGCTCGGGAGGAAAAGGAGGGAGGGGGAAAAAGGGTTAAGGGGAGTCTTGGATGGAGTCTGCTGGGCGGAGTGGAAGAGCGCTGATTGGATGACTGCCTGTGACGCAGGGGACGTGAAAAAGATGATAACTAGTTAAGAAGGCAGTTTGTAACTCTGGAAAAAGAGTGCAGAGCTTGAGACTATACATCACGCAGTGGACGTGGACGAACCGGCGCGAACACAGAGCTCAGCCTTCTTGGCAGAGTGCGGAGGGCTGATAGACACTGCGGCGTCCGGACTGGAAACAGAGGACCATGGTGCAGCACACGGACACCAGCGAGACGGACGGGAGCATGTCCAGGGAGGCTACCGACTCGGAGGAGAGTGAATTTATGGCATGCAGCCCCGTGCCGATCAACCCGGACTGGTGCAAGACAGCCACCGGTCACATCAAGAGACCGATGAATGCGTTTATGGTCTGGTCCAAGATCGAGAGGAGAAAGATCATGGAGCAGTCGCCGGACATGCACAACGCGGAGATTTCCAAGCGCTTGGGGAAGAGGTGGAAGATGCTCAAGGACAGCGAGAAGATCCCGTTCATCCGAGAAGCCGAGAGGCTGCGGCTAAAACACATGGCTGACTACCCCGACTACAAGTACAGACCCAAGAAAAAACCAAAGCTCGACAGTTCAAAATCATCAGCACCGTCTCCGGAGAAGTGCGGTAAAATTGCAAAGACTCCCAGCAAGAAGTGTTCAAAGATAAAGACTAAGAGCGGCTCCAAATCCTCTCACGGCTACGAGGACTGCGTGTTTCCCAGCTTAAAAGTTACAAAGACTGTAAAAAGTGAGCTCACCGATGAGGACGATGACGACGAGTACGAAGAGGACTACCGGATGGGGATTAAGGCGAGGGACGAGGAGCGCCTTAGGCCGTACAATGTAGCCAAAGTTCCCGCGAGCCCAACTTTGAGTTCCTCGGCCGAGTCCGAGGGGACGAGCATGTACGAAGAAGTGCGGAACAACAGCAGACTGTTTTACAATATCAAAAACATTACCAAGCAGAGCACATTGCACGCTGCTTCTGTCTCACCAGCATCCTCCAGGTCGGTCTCCACGTCCTCCTCCTCCTCCTCCTCCAGCAGCTCCTCTTCCGGCGAGGAAGCGGACGATTTGCTGTTTGACTTTAGTTTGAATTTCGCCCCCAGCGCCCCAGGCTCGGAGCTGGGCAACCCCAATTCAGGAAACCTCTCCCTGTCTCTTGTGGATAAGGACCTGGACTCTTTCAGTGAGGGCAGCCTGGGCTCTCACTTTGAATTCCCAGACTATTGCACGCCAGAACTCAGTGAGATGATTGCCGGGGACTGGCTGGAGGCGAACTTTTCCGACCTGGTCTTCACATACTGAATTGAAAAAAAAGTTCCTCTAGTAATAACAGAGAAGGAAGAAAGTAAATTATATATGTGTCCTGGTCAAGTTGTCCCTAGCCCTGCCTCCTGTGGGTTTTCTGAAGGGTCGGTGGAGGACCAGGAGGCGAGGTGAGGTTTGAGGAATGAGATGCTTATGAAGCTGGTAGCAAAAAAAAAAGCAAAGTCTGCAGACGTTTTTTTTCTGGCAGCATGACAGGGTTTTATGGATTTTTTCCCCCGTAGGTCTGCATTTACTGTTCAGCTTAAACGGACCAGAAAGGGAAAAATACGTGAACTTCTATGCATCTTATCCTCTTAAAACAAAATAACTGCAGGGAGCTAAAAAAAACTGACTGTGGACAGACTCAAAGCAAATCTGTGAACTGACAATTGTTCAGGATGTTACTTTACAACGGTTTATGTCATTTCTAAATGCCGCAAATGTTTGTTTGTTTTTTTGTAACTGATTCAGTTTACCTCCTGGTTTGGTAAATTAAGCAGCCTAAACCTCTGCAGAATACAGGTGTGGAGGAAACATTTTGATACATAACAGACCTCATCTTTTTAAAAGAAAAGTAAGATATTTTCAGGCATATTTTTGTACAGTTAAAAGGGAATGTTCTTACTGTGCTTTCAGTGAGTTTCAGGCACTTCTTCCCTTTATCATTTGTTTTTAGCATGCAAGGGAGTCCTGGTTTTAAGGATTAAGTTAAATTAAAACTTGCATCAAAAATGCCTTGTGATTTCAAACTAGGTTTTGTACAGTTGTAGAGCAGATTTGTTGAGTATTTGTAGACGATACAATGGCATCATGGGGAACACATACCTCAGAGCTGGAACTAGTTTCAAGATTGTATATGTACTGTAATATAGTAAAGTTAGGAGTTTATGTATATCATACTCGTGATATGTGGATGGGTCCCAATCGCAGGTGTGAAACTGGATTTTGGTATTTTTTATGGCACATACTGTTTTTTCCCCCTTCTCATTTTTTGTGCAATATATACTCTTAAGATACAGACCATCAACAATTGTAGCAAGTGATGGAAAAACAGACTTGTGCACTGTCAACATCATTTCATGTTATGATGCTGAAGCCTGTCCAGGCAGAAAAATAAACAAATCAGCTGGAACTGATACAAAACTATATAATATGGCCTCATGGTGTGATGCATACTATATAAACAGATTGATATCACAATTTGAATGTAATTTGACACAAAACAGAATCTGACTGAAAATTAGGGGGAAAGGAGTTCTGCAGAAGGGAATAGTCTGATACAGTGGTGGTCTGGCATTAGTTTAACAAGCAAGCAAAAAAGAACATTCCATAGTCCTGTTTCATGTAATGAAACTTTATTTTAAACTGAAGACTGCCTTCTTTTTTTAAAACATTAACCATAAACCTGTATTTTTTATTTCTTGCACTTAAAAAAAAGCAGATATTGTTTATTTTTATGTGGGTTCTACATATGAAGTCTGTTTGATAAAAAGGTTTTGGAATATGACCTAATTATATGCCAAGACATTTTGTTGGGAGTTCTAGGCAGTAGTTACTTCACATTCCAAGTGTGAATCTGTCTTTGACTCATCTTTTAATAAATAAGTACCTACCACCATCGACTGTCCTTTCAGTTTGTGAATATATGTACACAAATGTGTTATTTGTTGCGTTTGCAAAGGATGTGATGACAGAGTGATGCCTATTTTGTATGTAGGCGGATCCTCTGAAATGGATGGGCTCAAACTAACATGTGATTTCACATTTAATAAAAAGGAAAAAAAGGAAACTTTTAAACTGCAGTATTGAGGTGTTTTACTGTCCCTGATTGTGTTGAACTTTCTTTCACTACGCCTCCCTTAAAGCGGACACTGTGGCTTTAAGAAATTGAATCGCCCGCTTGCCTGCCCTGAGCGATGTGATTGGTGGGCTTGGTGGTCCCCATGGAGACGGAGCTGGAAACAGGAGCCGCTCCACACAGTGTGTGGGAGCTCTCAGTCTGTCTGGCTTCCATTCAGAAAAGTAGCGCTCTGCCCGGAGAGCTGTGCGAACAGAGGGCTGGAAAAAAAGTCAAAATGTGAAATATGTTCTCTCAGGGATAAACAATGGCTCGTCTTCCAAAACGGTTCTGTTTAATCTCTAAAAATGTGCAAGGAAAGACAACTCTTATGTGAAAGTGAACTCGAAAGGTTTGTCTGAAAGTCTACTAATCAGCCAGACGGTACATGTGCAGGGAACAGGGGCAGTAGGTCAGAGTGAATAGTAGTGTTGCTTAAAAATAATTATTCCAGCGGTTGACGGTTGCAGTCCTAGAGTCCCACAGCTCTTCTCTCTTACCGCTCAGCGCCTCATTTCCACCTGGGGTTGTGGTCAAATAGAAGTAAATAGCCGTGGGGACACAACATGAATAAGGATGCAGTTCCGGATGACGAAGATGATTGTGTTATGACTCACGGTACTGTATGTACGTACTCTGATATGAAAGTTTCTCATTCGAAAGGATGAACCTCAGCACAAACACATCTCAGCCACATATGATGTCATGTAAAATACAATTAGCATAACAAACCATTAATTGAAAGTGATAACATCTTCACGGCGTTGCTTGCTGGCTGCCTCCAGAGGACTGCAGGCGCAGCCTTTTGTCTCCTCTGAGGCCTGGATACATAGACCCACCTTTAACAAATCATATATAAAGAACCAGAGGTCTCGGCCACTGAGAGATGTGTGTTCATTACAGCAATAGAATCTAATGATGAATATTTGCCATGCACGGCTGCACAAGTACTACTAACCCCACCCCCCATTAAATCAGTTTGCAAATCTGTAATAAAACATTTATCTAGCTATTACTTTACCTGACCTATTGGTCAAAGTTGCTAATGGGTTCCAGCGCTATTCCCAATAGAATCTCAACATTGATTTTGTGTTCTTCTGAAATATCTGCTCAGGGCTAATGCCACCGGTACATGTTGAAATGAAATTAGTGACCCGTGGAAATTTCCTTCTATTTCCTCCTTAAATAAATAAATGGAAATCTAGAATGCTCCCGAGACGCTGAGTGAGATACCGTGCGCCCAGGAATCCAGCGTGGGGGATATTGTGGCGACAAAAGAAAAGTAATTTCCAATCCCTTGAGCGTTTAAATCATTCATCTAACCCGGGATGTCACCGTCATATGCTGTACGTGACACCTATACAAAGACCCCTGCCACAGAACTGAAGGCTGGAGGTTGATCTCCCGGTTTGCAAGTTGCTTAAATTGGACTTCTAAAATATGTCAATGCTATCTCAGTGCTCATAGATACAATTCCTCTGTGGCTGGTCTCTGTCTAAGTCTACTGATGTTAAATCCAGTCATAATAAAACCGGTTCTGTCTCTATTTTTTTCACCGCGCTGACTCTCATCCAGTGAGCTCAGTTGCATTACATCATTGCGTCGCTTGTGCTGCTGCGCAGTAAGATTCCATGTTGTGTCATCGTTGATCCACGTGTGTTCCTCTTCTCCCAGTGGGAGGCTGCCTAATATTGCTATGGGAATACTGATTTGTGCTCTCCGATGCTGGAGGTTTCATAACAACAATAACAGCGCCGCTTGCCTAAATTTAAACCTGTTTACTGTCTGTTAATTGACGAGTGGGCCAGATTTATGGTCTCTGCTCCAGATCTTCAGTCTGAGATCAGGATGGTGTTGACACCCTTCTGTCTGAGCAAGCCCCTCTGCTGCCCTGTTACACAAGCATGTCATGCTGTTCGGCACGGCAAGTGACAGAGTTTTTTAATGACACACAGCAGTTGGTCTCTCCTGTGAGTCCTATGAGCCGAACAGGTAAAAAGCTATTTGCACCAAGGCAAATATAATTTGTCTCATGAATCCAGATGGGAAAACTACATATTTAATTCAAGGATGCTTAGATCTTATAATCACTGGGAAAAATATGTATCACTAATGTTGTGCAGTTCAGTCGCTGATAGTCAGGGAAAATTTGTTTGTGCAATTGCCTGCCTGATCAACAGTCCAGTCCCTATGTCCTCTACTCCAATCTTGGCCTGGGGCGGCGACTGCTGCTGTTGATGGCTCTCCATTTGCTCGGAGAGAGGCAGAGAGGGAGCATCGGCCCTATCTGCTGCACTGATATTTACTATACCTTCACATTTTTGAGAAGGGTGGGGGGTGGTGGCAAAGGCCCAATTCCCTCATGGTGTTTTAGCACTCTGGCACATACACACACATGTGTGTGTGAGAGAGAGAGTGTGTGTGTGTGTGTGTGGAAAAACGTGCAGTTTATGAACCAGAGTGAAACCCAGATTTAACTGGATGTGGCTTGGACACAGAACAGGCGGTGCAACAGATAATAAGTGTGTAGCTGGAAGCAAGTAACCCGCACGGTCTGCTGCTGCCTAATTTTCCATTCACAACTTCAGTGCAGTTTTTCATTATTTAGCGAAGGAAATGAGACATTGAAAGGGAGTTTGGGGGGAGCTGCTGTTCTGAAAGCAGACACAGCAGGTTGTCAAGAGCAGTTTAAGCTGGCGGTGCTATTGTCTCGTCGACACAGAAACAAACAGTTCAATCACTCCTCCCAGAATATGTTCTGACACGTGGTAAGATCTCATTGGGAGAAGGTCACTTTCTTTTGGTGCGGAGCTGCTGGAGGTCGCGCATCAGTCATGTGAATTATCTGTTTAGAGGGCAGGAACTGGGCTGCACACCTGCTTCCCTTTTCAAACCCAACTCCACAGTATTATATTAATTGAATGGAGTTTCCTGGGTGACATTTCGCAGGTTTGGGGTTCAATTTGTGCTGTGTGCATCACTCAATGTGAGACAGGATTTAAATTGAGCCTTTTGGGTTTAAAAAAATGGCAAAATAATTGGCTCAGGGTAATTAGAGCCAACTTGTAATGGCATTACAAGTCGCTCTGTTTAGAGAGCAATCCCGCAAGTCTGGCGACCTGATTGCGGTCAGTTTAGCATATACATAACCTTGTTTGGAATCTAATTGTGACTCCATGCTAGATATTTATCTAAGAGCTTTGCAGCAGCTGTGGGAGCCCCTTGTATTTCCCAATAAGAAAAAAAAGGGAAATCAAAGGGAATAAGACAACTATGTTTGTCCAACAGGGTCATAATGGGTCATAATGTATGCAGCCTGTTTGCCATACTTTAATCCACATTAGAGTATGAGAGTGGTTGTTTTTATGACATAACATTCATTTGGTTTACTTTTTATTGCTTTAGATAATCCACCATATGAACATATGTGTTCGTGTGCAGTTGTTGATCAGATAATGTTGTTGCCCTCTCATCAAAAAGAGTGTATCATAGTATATTATTAGAGCTCACTGCCCTCTTATTGCGTGTGTGTATCTTCTGAGGAGAGTCTGTTTGGCGGTTTGCCCAGATGCATGGATTTAAGACCACAGCGTCATCCCATCCCCCGAATTAGGAGTTGGGGATAGTGTGAGGCTGTTTGTCTGCTCATTTCATTTTTGCTTTGGGCCTGGGGAGATGCAGGAACTGAGCATAGTTCTAACCATTGAGCATGCTGGTTCTGATCATGGCACACACAACAGGGTAATACAGTTTAACTAAAGCTCAGTTAGGACGAAGGGCCGGACTCTTCTGCAAGTCTTCACTTTAGTTGGTACCAACAACAGACATTCATGACCCCCTGCCTCCCCACCCCAGGATTAAGTCAGGCAGTAATCTAGATTCAAAACTGCAGCTCAAGGGGAGCCCATGCAATTTCCCCCTAAAGCTAGAGCGGAGCCAGCAGTTGGTCATTCATATGCATCTGAAATCTAATACTCTGCTGCTGTGCCCCTCAGTGGCCCCACCTTTCCTGACTCACCAGTGAACCTCGACTCCTCCGGTGCACTCTGACCATTATACATTCTGTGTTTCCGCTCTCTCTCTCTCTCTCGCTCTCTTTTTTGCCCTCCCCCCTCTCTCCCTCTATTTGCATGTTACCCAGGTTACACTGTCAGGGTACCCCCACACAGTTAGACTCGACGCAGGGTCTCATTTGATAGTCTTTGCTGCTTCAGTAAATAATTAGCACACTGAATCCTCTGGGGCCCTTTACAGGAAGCATGGCTTGCTTACCAGGGGGGCTAAGGTTCTAATGATTGCTATCCTGCAAGGTTTTTGATGGCGGGCCCCCTGCCTCCTCCTCAACACATTCTACGTGAAAAACACAACACCAACCCTTACAGAATTAATTATGAATGTGAATGTGGATGGAGCTAAGCAGTCTTGATTAACATTCAGAGACATTTTGAGCATTAGTCTGTAATAAAATGCTCTGTATGGCGTTGTAAGTTTGCGCTTGTGAGGAAAACTGATGAGAGGGTTATTCTTGAAAACAGATGTTTTTTGGTGCTTTGTAGGACTAAATGAGATTATGTTCTGCAATCAGTCGAAATGTTGACATACATTTCTAGTCACAGAGACAATGAACATTCTTGTAATGAATTACACCAACACACTGTGTAATGTATAATTTGTTTTGCAATTCTATAAAACATTTATTCCAAATCATAGCACAACCAGTTTCGAGCTCCAGTCTTCAGAATAATCTTGTAATTCTGGTAAAGCAATGCATATTTTACCAAACCAGAAACATTAAACTATTGCCAGAGAGATGTTTGACCCCACTAATTAGCAAAAGAGACACTCAGACAAAGTAATGCTCGCTCTGGATTGCATCTATAAAATGACAGCTCCTGCCAAAAAGTCCATTATAACTGCATGTAAATTCAATGGCTCCATCCAACTATAGATAGGGAGACAACTTCAGATGTTATTGTAAGGGATGGAGAGACTAAATGAAAATGTGCCAGGAGCTGAGTGGGACTCAGAAACCTGCCCTCCCCCAATGCCCTCCAGTGCATGTTGAACCCCCCAAAAAGGTCAAAACGAATCACACTGTTGAATAATTCATATGTATGCGGATGAAGGATTCATATGCATCATGCTGAATATATATCCACTATGGAGAAATGGTATGTTCATGAACAACACAGCACACCAAAAACTACATCTTAAAATGTAACTTCACCCCTAGGTCTGAGCCTAAGTCCACCCACTGCATCACACAAGGTGTGTGGACCGACTTGCGGAGCTATTTTAACCACTTTAACCACGAGAAAAAACGGTGCTTTATTAATTGTTACTTATTTTTTCACTCTTCTCGCAAGGTTTGCGATATTGTAGCAAACGTTTTTTTCATTTTTTTCTCCAGGAAAATGAGGCTATGGGGCTTGGGGCGCAAACAGAGGACACTCCGTGGAGCAAACCTCCAACCTCGCCGTTGCTGCGTCATTAAGTCCAAATCAACAACCAGTCACATTTAGTTATAACAAAACAATCCAACAAAACCACGGCACTGAAACTCAGCAGCAACAACAGCGCTGTGGCTTGTTTATGATTAAATACGACTACAGATGTAAAGGAAAACAGAAACACAACCAGCATTTCACTCACCAGATGCACATAACCCTCCGTAACCCTCTGTCCGAAAGGCGCCATCAGTAAATCCACCAGCAAGTCCTGAGATTCTACGTTCTAGGTTCGAGGTTCTAGCTTCTTCTCCTTCTTTCGTATGCTGCCCCGCTGACCAATCACAGCGCATGTTAATGGTCACGCTAGGCCACTGACCAATCATACATCCACGCCATTTCGCAGGCGCTGCACGTCAAAGAATACACCCAGCTTGTCAAACTAAAGATCTGATTTGTTGAAGTCCATGACAATCAACCACAACGTCCACTCTCTGTGTACTTTAATCTGCAAAGGCCTGCTTAAACTGCTTTGCTGACAAAGAGACACAGGAGAGAAAACATCTGATTGGAGGAAAGCTTGTCCTTAAAACCAGCTGCACTGTGCTGCAGGCTGAAGACTGCAGGCAGAGCAACAGAGGAGGACAGGAGCTGTGCAATGAGAAAATAAGCGAATAGGGAAACATTATTATAATACATGTAGTGTATTTGTGAAAAGCAATTAAACTATAAAATAGCTATAACTTTGTGATTCTGTTGAGGCCAGCAGTGAAGGCTTAGAAGGCCCTGACGGCCCACCACTGCTTTACCGGGAGGAGAGCGGGCGCCAGCTTCAGAGACGAACTGTTGCAGCAATACCAACTTGAAACAAAACTCTAGCGCCTCCGTCTCGCTGACTTTGAGGCCTAAACCAGAGGAACATGTGACCCGGTCAAGGGGACAAGCAAGAAACCGTGTAGAGACACATTTTACATGCTACTGCCACATATGTGGCGCACATATCCTCTTTTTTCTTTTAGCCGGTGGGGACTGGAGCAATAGTGGCTGAGGAAATGTGACATGTAGCCCCACTCTTCACCACTGATACACACACACACACTGCTGACACACACACTGCTGACACACACACACTCACACATACAAACACACACACACACACACACACTTGCCCTCTCTCTCTGGGTCTCTCCTGGCTGGTCAGAGTTATTCATTTCGTTGAGCACCTCAGCCGCCAGCAGAGAAATGCTGTCACTGGGTCATTACAAATACCCACAGGCGTTTGAGAATGTCCTCACAAATACTGGATACGGACGCAGGCCTGCACGCTGCTGCCTGAGTGCTGCTGTTTGATGCTGTTCTGGATGACCTACATTTTCCTCCTTCAGATATTTCACATTGGACCTCATGATATCGCGGATCACTAATCTGAGACCCGACAGAACAGAACTGAAATAACACACGTGCCAAAGACAAGTTCATTTCACATGTTCAAATCATATTTCAAGTGTATTCTAAAACACCAAATCTCTTTTTCTTTACATCTTGTATGTTGGTAGATTTTAATTTAGAGAATTCTATTGAAGTGATTATTGCCCGTATTTTAGGGCAATACATTAGTTTAATTAATGTAGTCTTTGATGTCCCTTTTTTTTATTGGATCTGTTTCTGACCACTCAAGAACTACACTGTTGAGGAAGCATTGTGCCCGGCAGTGGCCAACAAGGTCCTGGTTACACTGGACTTGAATGTGTTGTATACACACCTGTGTATGGCAGTTATTAGACCACAGGTTTAATCCACATTCAATCACTAACGCTCTTGATACTATACATATAAATACTAGGTCGTTGCTGTTCGCACAAGACCCAGGCAGCTGTACATTTTGTGTTCGTATGTGGCTCACCTCTGTGGCAGGATGGGTTTGCACTATTTTTAGTGGTGAGATGAGGGACACAACTGGGATCAAAAGAGGAGTGCTCATTGATTTTCAAAACCATATAGTATGCTGCAAATATATATCAAAGCGAACAGCCTGCATGGCCTCTGTGATATGCTCAGCATGATTTAAACATGCTAAGGCCATGTTAAAGCCTCGAGCTAACACATTTTAACACTGAGTAGCGAGGTGTTACTGCCTCCATGCCTGCACATGGGAGCCACTGAGGTAAAAAAAAATCTAAATGGGGATAAAAGGGAAGAAGAGAGAGGAATACAATGATTTGTGCCCCTGTGATTTGATGAATTATTAAACTCCTCTTTACAGATTTCTTAATTAGAAAGGGTAATCCAGTAATTAACATGACAACCATCTGGCTGGTACAGTATATCACTGAAACATATAATCCCACTTCCATTATTACTTTGAGCGGCAAGTTCCCCTCATAAAAAACTCACTAATAATCCCATTAGGTCTTACTACAGAAACTATACTCTACTCATCTTTTAAGCGCCAGCCTCAACCGTGTAATTGCTGTGCATTTAAAGCAATTTGGTCAGTGGCGACAGAAACCTGCTTACTGCTGAAAAGTTAATGACACTGAAAGCCAATACTATACCCCGACCACTTAGTCCCACCGTTTGACAGCATTTGTCATTACACAGATCCTTACTCAAAAACTGGATTTTACATTTCCCACGTTTGCTCGTAACGCTACAAAGGCAAACATGCAACAAAAAAGAAGACGTTCAGGCATTTTTGTCAGGTCTGGCAGTTGTGAATTATATATGCTGCAAAGCCACACTTGGACCGCATATTATTGTCCATTGACGTAATACCACTGAAGAGTTGACAGTGAGTGGCAACAAAGTTGTGTTCAAATTGTGTTTAAAGAGAGATAAAAGGCATCAAAGTGATTGAATGGTCACAATATGAGATACAGTTGTTTTTGTCCAATTTCAATCAGGCAGCCGGCTTGTTCCTGCCACGGCAGAGTCCCTTAGCACATTGGAATTGCATGACTGATATCTCATACACTAGATTTCTCACTTCAGTGCACGCTGGAATCCAACTTGCCCAACCCCACCACCCACGCACACACTTCCTCACGAGGCTCCCGCAACCCCATCGCCAACCTCATCCATCCAAACTAAACCACCTTTATGGCCATATTTCTGGAAAGTCTGCTGTCGTGATTTTCTTTGGCATTCCTGTCCTTATTCATCCAGTGGGGCTGTGAGCTGGAATAATTAGGAGAACGCCATAAGGCCCCTGCCTCCTGACAAGTGATCAACAAACAATGATTTATGAGGCCATTTTGTATCAGGGGATGACCATTGATTTAAACACAAAGAAAACACACACACACACACACACACAACTTCTAGGCACAAATGACCATATGCATAAATCAGATTCAATGTCTCTCCATTTTCAGGTGGTGTTGTTTTATGCTGACCTATCCTATTTATCATTAATTTTAATAAACACCAAAACTGATAAGCCCCCAACTTGATATGGATTTGACAAGTGATCTGACTGGGAATATTGTGCGCTGTTTAAAATCCCTTGAATGCTTGAACGAAGCATCTGCAAATCAATGCCGTCGCTCTCTTACTTCATAGATGCTGAATCCACATATTTTATAGCTGTTGTTGTGAGTATTGATTGTCACAGAGGCCTGGAAGAAACGCGACGACGATGCAATGTCTGTGTCTTGCTGTTCGGAACGAGTCTAGTATATCACTTTGGCCTGTCTGTTGTTTTGGT
Source organism: Taurulus bubalis (assembly GCF_910589615.1). Taxonomy (NCBI): domain Eukaryota; kingdom Metazoa; phylum Chordata; class Actinopteri; order Perciformes; family Cottidae; genus Taurulus; species Taurulus bubalis. Next base: position 7,243,287 of record NC_136589.1, on the reverse strand, counting down.
ATGCCTAGGTAAGTTTTCTTGACAGACAACATGCATACTGTGTTTTATTACCCCCGCCAGCTGCAGGGTCATTACACATTGCTCTTCCTGTGAAATCGTAGGATCATATTTCCATGTGTACTGGAAAGCGGCGGCTTCAGATACTGATTAATGAGTAATGAAATGGCTTTTAGTTATTACAGGATGAAAATATTAATATGAGAGATGCTGAGTGAGAAGAAGGGCGCCTTTATTATGTTACCGGTCTGTTCCATCATATCATAGATCTGTCATAGGTTCACGACGTCAAAGAGATTAAGAAGCCATATTAGTCATCAAACGCTAAGTGATCCTGTTCCTGTTAGAATGGGCGCAGGCTGTCATCATCATATATGACTCCTTTTAGCACTCAATAAATCTAATTCTGCATTCATTTTGTGCTTATGATATGCTGCCCTTGACAAAATGTCCCAAATAGTTTACTTTATATTCATTAACGGATACATTTAATTGATATGAATTCAATCATTCAGCGCTACCAAGCATAACAGCGGGAACTGATTGTTGTTTTCTACAAGTATAAGACACATGGAAAGCGCTTGGAGACATAAGACAATGCGGGGATGAACTCTGCATTATTGTCTTTCCTCACCACAGATTGATCGCCACTGCAGCCCAGTCGATATGTGTCTAAACATGACGTTAATAAGGTGACTGGACTGACTGTCCATACCACAATACCACAGAGCATGATGATGCAGAAGTGTGCGTATATGTGTGAGGAAGTTCTGAAGCGAGAGAGAGTCTACAGGCCAAATGCCATCTCTCATCCTTCCTCTTCCTCCTCTTCCGGTGTGGCATGATAGGAACGGGCGCCACTATAGTCATTGCAATTACACTGCTTTTAGTGATTGTTGTTGGTCAGAGGCAGCAGATCAAAAGGAGTGGATCCATATTGATTAACTGCCATTGTCAGGGAATGACCAAGTCGAGCTCTCACACAGTGGCAGAACCTGCGCTCTGTATGCGGTGATTGACTCCTCGTCGGCTTTAACTTGCACTGTGGCGGTGGAATAATTGAGCATGCTGCATGAATCCAGTATTAGAGATTCATGTGTCTCACCCCACCTCTTCCTCTCAGCGCTCACTTTAGCTTCGCGGATGATTGAAAGGCCTCTGGTGTCTCTCTGCTCTACGTGGATAAGCAGTTGTCATAGGAAACATCAATACTTGAATGGATAGACAGTTTTATCCATTGATTAAACACTGAGTGAATGCACAAGTACTCACCCCTCGCAAAGACCAACGTCCATGCCAGTGACTACCCCTCCTCTATTTCTGTGATTTAGGGTACATTTGTGCAATGATCTCTAAGTGCAGTGTCATTCCCTTACCTCGCCATACTTGCGAGATCATAATCGATACTTCATTTGAGCTCTGCTACATGTGGATGGAGAATCATGGTGGTGGGTAAAGCAATGTTTTATATTGTCGCATGAGGTCAAGCCCATGTTTCTACTGCTCAGAGAATTGGTTCGGAAATAGCCCCATCAACATTGATGAAGCAGTGACGAATTGAAATTATGGTTTGACAGGTCAAAAATTGCCGCTTGAAATTCTAATCAATCACAATTTCCCTCATTGTACATTGTAAAGTCAATGGTATTGTTGGTCAGGAGTTTGGTCTTAACATAGGAATACTGCATACCTTTTCATTTAACATATTTGGTTTTAATTGGATTATACTTCTACTCAGACACTAGAAATTATTCTATATGTTTTCACGGGGACAAAATCCAGCGAAAACTCAACAATCATGTGATTGTGTTTTATATATTCATGCGACATTTAAAATTCTAATAATGTCAGAAGGATAGTGTCTGACTGACACTCGGGTCTCCTGCAGCGCCGGGTCAAATAGGACTCTTATTATGGTTGGGATCTCATTCAGATGGTCATTACACAATCAAATGGGGATAATTTGCCTGGATCTCAATTATGAGGAAGCCAATTCTCTTGGTGCGCCAATGGCCTTTCAGAGAACTACTGAGCCTTACCAGGTGTGGTGCTCCTATGCTGATTGCTCATTTGTGCCCGGGAGATCTCACTGTGTAAATTACGCTTCATGATGGCACAGGGAAATGCCAGTGGGAAAAGTATTGTGCATTAATATATAGCGGAAAGGGTAAAACATGCACAATTGTTTCCTGGATTTCCTTCATGTCTTTCGTCATCGAGGCTCCCAGTAAGCATTATTTAACCATTTACGGTCAGAATCAGATGTTGTATGTTGTGTGCATTCTGTTTGTAAGCTCTATTTTTATTCCATCATATTTGTTGTTAATCTGCTACATATATATACACCAGCTACTGTAAGGCAAAAGTAACTCAAATGCCCTCTAACAGCGACATGTTGTTTTCAAGGGCGTCCATTTGCTCGGTCCTAGCCTAAAACAGCAGTGGCCGTTACCCTCAGCATTAACCCCTGCTGGCTTCTGGAGGTTAAACCCTTTCTCTTGATTTACAACAGCCAGTGGACACAGCAGCCATTAAAAAGATGTAAATTTGGGGTGTTTGCAGAGCGAGAGGTGCATGAACCCGGTGACAGACCACCCACTCTCTCCTTCAAACAACACTCCATGGCTGTAGCTCACCAATCGGGGGCGGGGCTTCCCTTTTGGGAAGGTCACAGACCTTTTTATCACCTCCTTAAGACACCCTTTTGAGCAATCTCTGTTTTACAACTGGATGCTGCAGATCTCTTTGGAGCACAGCTATTAGGCATCAGCCTCAAACCAATGAGTAATCGCTTTTGTTAAATGACAAAGTGGGAAAGAAAAAAACATGTTTGTACCCCTTTACGTTAAACATGGCATGAAGCAGAATCCTTAGCTTTTGTTGAAATTCCTTTTTGTGACCAATCAACTCAGTGTTCATATTTATCCCCCAAAGAGTGCACACACAAGGTTTGAGCATCCTTGACATCTGATGCCTTTTGGCTCAAATGTGATGGATGGATTGAATGTCTCCTATGCCTTGGGTGTTTCCTTCAGTTTCTTTATGGGCAGTGTTGTGTATGCGCTTGTGCTGTTTGTTTCCGTCAGATGTTAGTGTTGTGTCTGTCAGTCTTGCCGGTGCCTCTGCCTCTCCTGTCCCGATGTGCTCTGGTGCATCCTGCGGCATTTGGCACCCTCTCAAGTCCCCTCCTCCTTTACAAGCTACACACACACACACACACACACACACACACACACACACACACACACACACACACACACACACACACACACACACACACACACACAATTAGCCAAGATAAGCTGGGATTCTGTGACTTCCTGCAGATTCCTCTTCCGATAAGGAAGAACAATTTAAAAGCCCTGCACAGACAGAGGCTCTGGTATAAAAGAACCTTTCTGGAAGCCAAAGGAAAAGAACTACACATACAAAAGCCAGAGCTGCCAGGCTCCTGTCTGTCGACGTGATGATTGGCCTCAGCATCATCCTGTCATACTATATTACTTTTGGTTTTCGCACACCTCAATAGCACTCTTTGCTGAAACTCATTTATCGCATAGTGGGGGATGGACACCATCATCTCACAGGTCTGAAAGTGTGACAGCATACTGTTTTGGCGAGGAGCAGGCAGTGCTTAATTGAGTCTCTTCAGCAGATAGGAACTCTGTATGATGTAGAAGCCTATTGGAGGGTTTGACATCCATTCAAAGAGAAGAAATTCAGCGTATGTGAATAAGTAATCACGTTGTTTGCCTCCTCTAAACATTCTTCTCTTTGATCATTCCCTTTTAACAACTGGCCTTAGCTATGCATATTGTTTGAGAAATGTATGAATGGGCGTGGCTTCGACCAGCTTCATGATTACAGTGTCTGCTATCAGTGGAAATGGAACTGAACTGGACATTTTCTTCAAAATTATCTGGGAGATCAGGACAGTAATTCTGGATATAGAAAATTAGGCACAGGAAGCCTGGAAGATTGTTCCGACCTATTAAAGCACCAATAATCAATATCATTATATTAACTAGAAGGGCACTCAAAGAGCGCAGACCTCTGCCAAGGCCATGCCCTACCTGGCACTGTTAACACAAGTGAAAAGTGAATTATGTACCCACCCCATAATTCAGATCAGCTCCAGAATTGAATGAGTTCATCCTCGGCCCATGACACACCCTTCCACCAAGTTCCATGAACATTGGGCTTGTAGTTTCCCTGTAATACTGCTGACAAACCAACAACAATGGATCACATGACTACTTGTACATGAAGATGGTCGCTCTCGTTGATGAACCCTCGGAGAATGATCACACAACTATGCTGAGCTTTTCATAGTCAGTTTTAGCGCAAAGAATATCTAAAAACCCTGACGCTACCTAACAAGGCGGACCCAGTTAGTTTTCACCCTAATTGGTGGAGAACAAAAACAGAGATTCAAGTGAGTGAAAATATATTTTACATTGGTGTTACATGAGTTACATTCTTTTTTTGCAGACTTCGACATATTGTTTTACGCGTGTGGGTGTGTGCAGAAGTTCACACCAGAAATAATGGCTGGATGAGTTAAAGCAATCAACTCATACAAAAAAAAAAAAATTCAGTTAAGCACCTCTCTCTCTGAAGAAATTAAAGTAGCTCTGATTCCAGTGAAGAGGAGTCTGTCCCCATAGTGTGCATATTACTGCATCTCATCTTGCTTATTGCTGCCTAGAGTGCTATGACAACAGAAGTGAGAATAGATTTAATCTCTCCAGCCCTGCTAATAATACTGCTAATGTTACTGGCTGAACGCCGAAACACGCACAAAGGGCTAATCATCTCTAGTACAAAGCGTTTTCTTACACATACACATTTTCCACGTAGTTCTCGGAACTGTCACAACTAAAGAGATAAAGAATGGGCTGAAGGGGGAAAAAGTCAGCTGTGGTGTGAGAAGTGTCTGCCACCACAGCGTCATTAACACCCAGTGGTGCTGGAGTAAGGGAGGCAGAGCAGACGGGGCCTCCAAGCACTAGAAGCGAAATTGCAAACCCAAGGTTCCTGATACAACCTGTTATTTTTTTTGACACAAGCCATTTACAATAGCTATGAAGGTGGCAATGGAAAATGTAATATTGATTGTATGCCCTCAAGGCTTTGCTCCCCTGACTTCTAAACGTCACACGTCTCACATATGTTGGATGTGATGATATGTTTCTCTTTTTTTATGTTGTTTTGTTTTCCCCACTTCCACAAAACCTATTTGAGGGGCTTTGTTGATATTTTATTTGATGAGGTAATTACATTGCTAGATTGAGAAGGTAAGGTGATGTTTTGTGAGTCGAGAAAATAATAGAAATCTGAGCAACTACGACAATGCAATATGATTTTGGTTCGATGTGACAGGTGTTAATATACCCAATGGCAATATATATTTCATCTCTTTTTCATGAGGGTGCTTACTGAATTACTTCCAAATGACGTTTATGAAACATCAAGTGACTGTTGCTCCATGGGATAGCACTGGCTCGTTCCAGAATTATTAAAGTACAGTACAACAAGACACACAGGGAGAAAAATCTAGTTTTTCTTGAACACAGACATGTGGTATCCTTGGACTCATTAATTTAGGTGTGTTTGTACAGACATGTGGGCTCTGAGCTTCAAGGCAAAAGAAAGTAGAGGAAGCTATTAAGCTCCTGAAACACAGAGACTAACTAAACAAACTGCAGAACAACTGGGAGGATAGTTGGCCTTTGGAGTACCCTGTCTGTCTGCCGGTGACAGAACCCTGTCAAATTCAAAACAAACATGTTTAACAAGGCCCTCAAAGGAGTGGAGACGATCGTGCAAGGCTGTGTGAGGAGATGCGGAAGTGTCAGTATCAGGGGAGATTGCAGGGGTTATCTGCCAATGTGTTAATTACGCTAGGGCTTCTCTCTCTGGTAAGTGTGACAACTTTCCGCTTGTTTCTAAAATGAATGCATGACCTGCGCAGCACCCCTCCATGTAGCGAACCACTGATTGCTCTGTTAAAAGCTATCTTTGTGAAAAGTGCTGTTTAAGAGCTCCTTTTCTCTGGTCGTAGGCGCTTTGGAACACATCGTTATGGACGTGCGTGATGATTTTAATGACCCTGTAAAACATCCCTAAAAAGAAAATACAGCAAAAGGGCAAAACCTCTGTGTTTTCAAGTATTCTTCACGTTTGATTTTGGTACTTAACTGTTTAAAATTCCGCTTTTAAAAAGTAATACGCATTCTCAGTTAAACCTTCAATAGTGGAATTTAACAAACTATATTATCCCCATTAATACATCACACATGCAATATCTGTGTTGCCATTAGGACATACAATGTTGAGGCAGTTCCTGTTAGCGCTGTCATTATTTTTCTGGTGAGCTGCGCCTCTCATTCTCCTGTGTACAGTTAGACCGACATGGTTTTATCTCTGTCATCACATTAGGATGAGTGGAGGAAAATCACTCTTAATGACACAGAGATTATTGGCTTTGTGTTTTGGTTTACCAGTAAATGCCGGCCATGCCAATGGGACTTCCCCGCGTAAGCCTTCACTATCAGTTTACAATAACTGTTGCATTCTGCTGTTATCCACAAGGATATCAAAGCACAATACAGCAAGTCTGTGCCGCTTCACTCAGTGACATTGTCGTGCACTAGTCCTGAGAAGTACTGAGTTTTTACTGTCGCAGAACAACGTATGTGGAAAAGTTGATGTTGACTAGTGACTATTTAGGCAAAAACTACTTTCTGGCTTTGACACTTTCTGTCGTACTTTCTGCATTGTTCCATAACATAACAGTTGTGAATGTAGACATCCCACTGAGAGTAAGTTTCCTGTGTATGTGTCTCGTGGGTTTTGCTACTGCCCCGCACCTTTAGGACTAGCAGCAGGTCCTGAGTCTATTCGCCCCAATGGGAGAAGTGATTGTGAACTCAGATTTTGACCGACTATTTTGCTCCATAGTCACCATAACTATTGAAATCAGATATCCTGCATATCCTCTGAACTTTCTCACATGGAAATGGAGTCTGTCAGCAACACACTCTTGTGAGATCTGGGCCCTATTCCTCGTACCTGGCTTACTGAGTTAGCCGGCTAAGGATAAGATGACGTAGGTCAGGCTTTTCGGTTCCTCGAAGCAAGTTTAGAAAAATCACCAGCCAAAAATGTAAACCTGCTCCCACGCAGGTTTACTGAAATTCACTGGATAAGCTGGCCACTCCCACCGGACAAAAAAGGCAACTCCCTTCCTCATTGATGAAGATATTACCGTAAAAGTCAGATTATACGCCGCTCATACCTCCGATCAGTGTCCCGCTGTAGCAAGCTAGGATCAGCGCTAGCTAGCGCTCTGAGGCTCTGCCCAAGTCGGGTGTAGAGCCGGGGCTGGTCCCTACCTTTGGTGGTTGTCGGGGAGCTAGCGGAGAGCTAGTGGAGAGCTAGCGGAAGTTAGCGTGTAACTAGCATGAGCGCCAGCTGGCTACAGCGGGGTGCAAATGGGGACAATGACCGAAGGTAGTAGCGGCGTATAACCTGACTTTTACGGTAGTTATATTAGTTTTAGGAAGAGAGTTCTTCCAAATCACCAAGATCCATTCTCACATCATCATGACTTCCTGTACGAGCGCTATCGATCCTACCGACAAGGAATCATATATTTACAAGACCTTCTTGAGCCGTATTGAAGACCACACGCCCATTGCCCAGCTCACAGACACAGACTATCAGCTGCTGCATGCCGCGCTGTTCTTAAGTTTATTTAGCGCTTAAGAAACGTATGGATGTGTTGAAAGGACTCATAATTATATGGCAGTGTTATTAGTACACCATACATATCATTATTGTCGAACATGATTGTCATCTCACTAATTTACGCTGGATAATAGGACATTTGCTCGACTTTGTTGAACCATGTACGAGAAATAGGGCCCTGATAACACTAGTTTGTGAACGCCCTAGCTAAACTTTTTTGTAACGCAATGGTGTAAATATGACTTTTTGCTGTAAAAGTATATCTTGTTAGTAAAAGAAAAAACAAATACATGATGCAAATATAACCCGAACCATCCACATAATGTTCAAAGGAACTCCAAATGATGTGTATACCCTTTCAAACCACTGGCAGAGCGTGCAATGCGTCATCTTTGTTATATAGCATCTTTGGTTACCAATAGCAAACCCTGCTAGCTGTGTTGCCGTGCTGCTGATAGATCCTCAAACAATAAAGTAGCACAATTGCATAGACTTCACATTTTCCAGAACATTCCACAAAATCAAGCGATTAAACTGTGAAAGCCATTGACTATGAGTGTTAGCTGCAGTGGCATCCAGGGGTCCAAACTAACAAACTAACTGCTTTCAACCTACACTCACCTTTCAGATCCCATCACTGCATCAAACCAGTGGGAGTAACAGTAAGGCTTTCATGAGTAATTATAAAACAAAATAAAAACCTGCCAAAGGAACCATGTCCTGAGATTTCAAAGTTACCGAGTGAGATTTGCTTGTATGCTTAAATGTGTTTGAATAAATGCAGAGCTGCAACACTGAGAACAGAGTTGACTCGGTGACTCGTGTGTCTACTACTCAAGTAGCGTATAGTCAGTAATAATTGACGCCCAGATAATCCCTTAGGCCACTCACATGTATATCGTAATCAATTATTCAATTAGGCAGCCTATATCTAGGAACAGAGATTGTTTATGCAAAACTGTTCCAAAAAAAAATGAGGACATGCTTTTCTTTAAACATTCAACAATAATGTGACTTTGCAGAAAATGGAACCAGACACGATCATGTTCTCATTGGTCAATGAGGCATAGTGTGCTGCATGTGTGAAAAACAGTCAGCAGAAATGTCAAACACACATAATACACTGTGTTTGACATGCTACATTATTATTTGATGGATGTTATAACTAGACTATTTATAAATTGTGATCTTAACTTCAGTATTCTCTAACACTGATTATTTGTGAAAATTAGAGGCCACCGTAAACATGGCCTTAGAGCTGTAATTCTTTGGAAGCTAAAACAATATTGACTAAATTCATAGATTATTCAATGCCCCTTTAAAGTGATTGAACTCTTGCAAGGGCACACATATGATTCATGCAGTTCACTAAAATGAGGATGCCTGTCTGTAGGGATGGAATGGCTTTTAAATATTGGAAGAACTGTTTGAAGCATTGCTGAATATTTAGAGTTCCACTGCTTTCATGTGGCTGAGTTGATGTAAAGTTCAGCCCGTATTCTCTCTAGTATCTCTATCCTCATCAGTGTCTCCACTGTCACAGATGATGTCTGTTTCACGGACACAGAGAATCACATTTGCGCCGAGGCTTCCCATGGCGAGTGGGCCAAGAAGTTTTGATGAAAACTCGAGAAAGGCTGTGAAAGAAGAGAAGATCAAATCAGCAGCTCTATCGGCCCTCGTAAGTGCTGATCCCCCCTGAGAGAGCTTGCGGGATCACAATACTTCCCCATAAAGCAGCGGGAGCCCGGCCAGCCGTCTGAAAAGGACCTGCCTCTCATTGGAGTGAGGGAGTACTGAACTGGAGAAGGGAAAGAGTGGAGGGAGAAGAAAGGTTTCTCATATACACAGGTTGAATGAGGGTTTTAGTGGTCAAACCTATAGAATTGGGGCAGGAATGGTGGAGTGGGAGGTGGTATGTGGGGATTGAAGAAGAGGGGGAGCTTGTTGCTTATTATATGAAGCCTAAGTACAACACCAGCCCCTCATTCTCCCACTCCTGAAGGTTCACGTCCCTGCTGTGTTTACCACAGGCCCCCTATGGATTCTCCTAAATCAGACAGGAATAAGAGGCAGGAGTGTGTACTCCCACTGCCTCGCATTTACCTGAGGCTTACCCTTTTGACCTCAACTCTGCATGTCTCTCAAAGGAACGAATTATATTCCCGATTAACTTTGTATGTCTTTATCATTAAATGTTATATAAAATGTTGACTAATTTGGAAAAAAGAAAGCTGTTTATATGCTTCTTTTTTTTACTCGTATTACAAGGTTTGGTAAATTGCTCGATCAGAGGTGGGATATTTATCATGGCCGTTTCACTGCATTTTTTTTACAGCCTCTTTATAAGCAGTGTGTGTTTGGGTTTTTAAAGATTGTAGTTATGGGCAGGGGGTAATTCCCTGCTCATTCCCTGCAGTGAGATAAAAACATCAGGTAAAAACCTTGTCGCACAATGCAGTATTCTGAAAGTTGCACTTAAAACCCTCAACTAAGTGGGGAAAATGACTGAGCAAATGAATCATTTTAGGTTGTGTAGCGGTTACCTGGTTGAAGAGACACGCATGTATGAATGGAATAAATATGTCGCTGCTTTATGAAGTGTGAAATGGGCCGATGCAAAAGGCTCTCCCTGTGTTGCTCTGTCTCTTGCTCATTGTGGAGGTGACTCCACATTTATGGGCATTTACACCCCCCAAATCTCACAGCTTGGAAACCCACATTTATGGGTCCACTGGCACTTCGTTTTTTACTAGTAAAAAATATTTCAGTAGTTGGTTCGTCCTGATAAATTGTTATTTAGCTAGCTCCTTGGGGTTAAAGCAATACCAAAACACTATTTCCATCCAGATGATGGAATGGGATAATGATGAACACATTAACGAAGTGGCTGGGTTATTTACAGAGTTTATGCCTGTGTCCAGGGGTTGCAATTAAAATGGTTCACACACACAGCCCTGAGTCCTAATGACCTAACAATCCCAGACACTTACCCAAAATTGTTCATTATCTGTTTAGTTGACTGGATGTGTTTGTCATCTGAGTAATGTCTCCTGTGCTGAAATATAGCAAATAATAATTAATGAGAAACAGAAAATGTTCTATTTTATACGCTACGGGCACAGTAAATTCTGTATTTGTTGTTTCCTGTATGAAGAATGTCATAAAAGACAACCATTCACGTATATGTTTAGGTGTGTTTTACGTGTGTTGTGGGGACATTAATATATTTATACAGTCACATTGTGGGGACTTTTTGGTTTAAGGTTCGAGTAAAGTTAGGTTTAGGTGAGGATGAGGGTGGTAGTGGTTATGGTAAGGGATAGGGTTTGTCTCCAGGTAATAATGAACCTAAGTCAATGTAAGGTTCCTAAAAGTCATGAAAATGTGTTGTTTTCTTTCTTTTCCTCCTGCTAATATATGCATTAGCATGCTTAGTGCATCAGAATCCTGTACATTGGTTTCAAAGTATCATCAAATAGGGCACACACATATTGATCATCTACATGTTATACATTTGTTTTCTTCTCTAAAAACTAAGTGTGTTATTCTTGTGCTGTTAGTTCTTTTCTCATCCTTTCACTTTATCATTTATCCTGTTGCTATTCTCCATTAAGAGCACGGTTGCCAAAGGCCAGGACCCTGTGTCCATTGATAGTATAGGATCAAGTCACATCATTGGTGACCTTTGATCCCACAGCCCACTCTGGCTCTTGGCTTAGTGTGCAGCTGCGGTGAGAGTTGGCATTCCTCCCCTGGAGGTCAGGACATCATTAGCAACCACTGTAAAGAATGCAACAACATTTGTAATGACTGAATATCCGACAATGACAATCTACATGAGAAACAAGTACCCAATGACCTCCTCCTGAATTTTAGTAAGTGGCAAAGCTTCATTGGTCTGGAAAAATGACATTTTCCTTCATTCCCCACCGGTTAAATCTCCCATTATTAATCATGAACGTTGTTGTATGCATTTTTATATCTCAGTTTATGAAACTGATAAATTGCAGCAGAACCATTACATGTTAAACAATGTGTATATTTATGCATGCAAATACATCATTCATGGTAAATTTACATGATAAATGATTCTTAAAGTCTCAGAAAGGCTTGCGATCTCTGTTGTTGCACTCTGTAATGGGATTTTAATGACTCTGATAGCCAAAACACATGTCCTAACTGAGCTGCTGCACGTCGGTTCCAGCTTGGTCAGTGTCACCAATACACATAAGGCACCCTTCCTCCACAACATCTGCATCTTGCACTCTGGAGTTGAGCTATAGTCCAAACCTTGTTTTGTTATCTAGGCTCCCATCTTTCTCCCTCTTTGCCCAGGCCCTTTTCTTTTTTCTCTGTTTACTTCTTCCAACTTCCTCAATCTTTCCCCTGTATTGGGTGCACAGAACTAGACTGATATACTGCTGTTTTCACTGAGCTCTTATGAGCGCTGGTGAAAATACGAGAGACATCTTTAAGCCTTTTGGGACCTCACAGCCACAAGTGTCTGCAGGGCTGTCTATGTTGGAGTCTGTTTTGTTAAAGTCTGTGAAAGAGAAAGACCCCATAGTTCCTCAAATCCTTTGAAATTCTGTTTTTGTGATCGATTCGCAGACCAATTCAGTAAGCCCAGAGGAGCAAACCCCTGCTCATATGCTCCAAGGAAAACTCATAGTTTTTGAAGCTGATGGTATTTGCGTTTTATGCAGGCAAACTGTGCAACGTGTTGATTTGTCCTGGGCATCCGTTGCTCCACAGGCTTTGAGATGAAGACGTTTGCTTATTTTGAACTCCGTGCCAATTTGTCTCACTGAGGGACAGGCTTTCTTTCTGTTTTCCCTCTTGCCTTGTCTTCCTCACCAATCCTCTATCTAAACTCGCCCACTAGCCCTCCACCCCTCTTTTATCCTCTCCTCTTTTTTTCCCCATTTATTTTTTTACTTCAGGTTCTTCAAAACTTTAAACTGTCTTCACTTTTTCTTTCCTTTTTGTCCCTTCCAAACTGTACACTGTTCACTGAGACTTGGACCCCCTTTGCTATCATGCTTGTTCCCGTCTTACCAGTGTAGATGGCTCTCAGAGGCTACAATCCCAAACACTGTGTTCATCTGGGGTATGTGTTTGATCTCTTTTGACTAATAGTAATGGCTTGTTTTTGTCTGGGGGGGATCTTGGCTTGCTATGTCAAACAGGGATTTCATTCGGCAGGCGATGCGTCTTTCTTTGTCCTGTTTTACGTACAGACACTGTCTTAGTTGAGTGCTGAGAAGAAGAACATTGTAGAGACAGTGACTAGATGCATTACCCCTTTTTGTAGCTTATCAGTGATCAATGTTTGAGCTGCTAATCCCTTGTGCACTTACAACACTCATATCTCAGTGACTGGCTTCATGCATACACACAAGCCTGAGAACACTCATCGCAGTTAGTTAGAGAGGGAGGTAGTGGATATATCAAGTGCTATTAACCATGTGCACTCAACTACAGCAAAATTTGAAGCAAAAAAAAAAGAAGTATAAAATGTTATATGTAATTTTATTCTTTTTCGAAAGTTTTACAGCCGGTACTTCTTTTTGAAGTGTGGGAGTTTCACACTACACTGACTTTGCCGTTGGCTCTTCCAAGCCATGAAAGCGAATGCACCTGTGATAAATACTGCCTGCTATTATCACTCATTGAATCAATTAATTAAATCTTTCTAAAACATTTATGCCACTCGTTACCGCACCGATCCCACAACAGGGAGATGGATTACAGGTGCTTCCTGTAGGCAGAAGAAGAAGAAAAAAAGACGGATTAAAGGGGGATGTGGGGTGTTTTCTTCCAGCCCTCCGCCCCTCATCCCTCCGTTCGCGGAAGGCTCCCTCACCAGTTTGTCCGTACACTTGACAGACACTTTTCCAGCCTAAAAGAGGCCACAGAGGGACATTCCCATGTACAACCTCTCAGCAGCCAATGTGAGATGATATTGTGGGGTGCGGTGTAAAAAATAAATAACTCATGGTAAGTTATTTCGCCATGAAGGGAGCGGAGAGACAGCTGACGGGGACATGTTTAGACAGTTGCACTCGGGCAGGGCATTCCTCACACTCTACCACTCTACGACTCTTCCTTCTACACACACACACACACACGCACACACCCACACATGTCCTGTAGTCCTTTTGGATACCACCACACATTTTGAATACACAGACAAACTATGGGGCAGGGTTCTTGACTCATCCATTACCCCCCACAAACATGTGCACACCGACATACTTGCCAACATGCCAAGACCCTCAGCTTTGTACACGCGCACATTTGAGCGCACAGAGACTTCCATACAAACACATGTGAGCTTGATTAGAAATCTGTGGTTGGTTGACAAATGGCACGGTGTTCATATTTTGCCTCTGGCATGGCGACGGTAATGATTCCATAATTGTCCTGAGCGCTCAACACTCACTTCCAATCAGCATCCAGAACAGCTCTGCAGCTGGCTACCCACGCCTCTGGAACCTGCAAAGACACACACACACACACACACACACACACACGCACAAACAAAAGGATTCAGTTGCAACTGTGGTTAATAGGAGTCAAAAGAAGAATGCCGTTCATGTCAGTGTGTTCATAGCTCCCATCTTTTGCTCAGGCATTTGCTATGTGATCCTCCTATCTGTTATTGCACCTAGAAAAATGTTGCTGAGGTCAGATGGGTCTGATACGTTGAACAACGCAGCTGTGTGCCATTGCAGTCATGCGTGTGGATTTAGTTAGAATAGCTTGGAAAGTAAGGCCTGATGAAGTTTGCTGTGTTCATGCTGGTCACTTTTGAGTCCCCCTTTGGCACATTTCAACATACAATCAAGGAAGTTGACTTATACTATGTTATCCTTGGTACGTACTTGGATTCCGGGTGATGTGAGCTTGAGCTTTGGTAGAATGACGTTCTCTATCCCTGTTCCTTGCGCTGAACATACATTGCTCACATGTTACATTTGCAATCCGTTCCACGTGTATGGAAAGGACCTTATCTGGGTCACAGTGTGGAGACTGGCGCAGAATCTCTCTTTCTCTCTCTCTCCCTATGTCTCCCTCTTTGCACTTAGAGGGAAGATAAAAATTCTAACAAGCAATCCATGTGCCATGATATCACCTGGCGCTAGCTGGTGCAAAACATCTTGTCCAAATCATGGGGCTATAACTTTGTAAAGCAGGGTTATGGGTTCTCTGAGAGAGATTCATCTCTGCACCCCATGCAGATTTTAATTAGTGATGAATTAAGCCCCTGGTCTCGACTTGCTGGAACATGGTCCCTCTTGAAGGTTAGCTCTGCTCGAATACTTTAGGACTGACCTCTCTGAAAGGCTGCCAAGAATGTCAGAAATCTTAGTTGCGTGGGAGCGCCTTGTCGAGTTCCTCCTGGGTTGGTTGGTTGGTTGCCTCCACTGCTCTGTGTTTCTGCTATTAGCAGTGCCCTCTGCAGGATGCCTGGACCGCATGTGATGATGTAAGCACATTTCTCCTGTGCTGTGCAACTGCCTGTGGCTATGAAGCGATACAGGGCAGACAGTCTTTTAACTCTCTTTCTGTCTCTCGTCTCCTTTTCCCATCTTGCTGCAAATACAAAGCCGCTGATCGCTTGAATCTTTATAAGGTTAAGACACATCAAAAGCCAAATCAGGTGACGACACTGGGAAAGCGGATACAACTATAAAACCCTATTCACACTGTTTTACACACGTCATTTGTTGTGGGAGAGAACATGACATCATGAGCAAAAGATGGTGTGTCACAGAAAGACCTGTTCAGCCAGCATGCATCAAAGTGTTATTGTGGCTTCAGACAGAAAGCTGGGCCTCAGTGATCCATAAGAAGTGACAGCACATGTCGCAGTGACACTGAACGTACAGATTCTCTGCCTGCGTGCCTGACTCTAAATGCAAAGCTGATGTGTGGAGGGTAATCCAGAATTGTCCTTGTGTGTGTGTGTTTAGATGATGGTGTGTGCTGGTTAGCTGGTCTATCTACACTGCACTGCTTAGTGAAGCCTTCAAGGTCTGGTTGGTTCGGAGGAGGTCTGTATAAGGCTGCTTAGGAAGGCCTTCAGGGTCCTCGATGTTAATTAACTCATTACTTTGCTAATTGGACACATTCGATGTGCCCCTCCTTCCCCACAGCCAACCTCTTCTTCGCTATCTGTTCTGAAGCCTGGTAGCAGTCTTTCACAAATCAACACAGGGAGCTTCCCTCAAAAGCCAGTCTCTTCTGGAGGAGTAAAAACACATCTTTTTTTAGTAGCACTGAAATGACACTTACTGATAGTACTTTGTAGTTTAACTTTATTTAAGAAATTTTTGATTCTTGTTCTGAGTTTGTACTCATGGTTGAAATGTAAAACGGACTTGAAAGTGGATTTATTTTCAAATTCAAAACATCCCGAGCACCAACAAAAGTGTCATTATTGATAGGCAGTGATGGGCCGATATAGGGCCAAAATATCAGTGATTGATTTGAGTTGCGGGATCGACTTTACCTGAAAGTGGAGCAATAATGCCGTCTCTGTCTCAAGTGGAAGGACGAACACACAGACTGCGTAGGGGGGAGTTTGATTTCCCAGACACAGATTAAGCTTAGTTGAAGAGTAATGTGTTATCTTCAATGGAGGCTCTCTATCACAGAGAATATAGGCCAGGGTTTAGTTTAATCTGTGCTTAACCTGTGGAAATTGTATGGCCATATGCTTTATAGATGTTCACATTGTATTTGTGTATGTGTATATATTGTTCTTTGGATTGTTAAATTGATGTCTGCTGCTGGTTTACAATAGTGATGGTGGATATTTGTTCACCTGTTAATAGGTGTGAGGATCTTTGTGTGTGTGTGTGTGTGTGTGTGTGTGTGTGTGTGTGTGTGTGTGTGTGTGTGTGTGTGTGTGTGTGTGTGTGTGTGTGTGTGTGTGTATGTGTGTGTGTGAGATCGCTTTGAGTGAGTGTTTCAGATATCTTCTCTCCCTTTAGCCTGTTTTTTTTCACATTTGCTCTTTTCTTCCCCTCTCACTTCCATTACCTTCCTCCTTCCCATTTCTCACCTGTTCCTTATATCTTTCCAATTTATTTTGTCAGCTCTCTCTTTCCTTCCCATTTCTACTACTCTTCCCACTTTACCTTCACTCCTGCTTCTTGCTCCCTCTCCCTTTCTTTTCTTCCATTGACCCCCTCCCCTCTCACCCTCCTTTGGAAAGGGGAGTTCTGGGTTGGGCGACAGCAGCAGCTGCAGAAGGAGCAGCTGCTCTATGTGAGTTTGTGTGTGTGTGTGTGTGTGTGTGTGTGTGTGTGCACAAGGGTGTACATGCCACAGCTTGTCCCCTCCACCAGGCTGCTTGGGCAGGGTTGGTCCCAGCAGGGTACCACAACCCTGCCAACACCCCACCAACCAACCAGGCGCATGTGTGCTGATACTCACGTCACACACACACACACACACAATCACACACACACACACACACACACACACACACACCACTTACAGACATAAGAACCATATGCACGGCCATACACAAGACAATTTCACACACACATTCATATTCAAATACACTCCTATTCAATGAGAAAACCAGTGAATCATCCAGTTAAGAGCCTCTGCAAAATGTATGGAAATATACGCTCACAACTTGTATGAGTCATCCATCCCCTTATGGAGTTTGTGACAGACAGAATGCAATTTAGAAATACTCTGTGTACGATGTAAAGGAATGAAGAATGAGGCCGGTGTTTTTTATGAAAGAAAAAAAGTTTATTATCGCACACTCTGGAGTTCTTTCACACTGCAGGCTCCAAGGTTTAGTGCCCAGGGCAATGTTAAACTGAACTCTCTATGTCTGAAGGTGAGGGGGGATCATCACATTTCATAGTCAATGGATAGTCCTCAGAGGCGATTTCCACTCGCCCTCCCTGCACGAGAGCAACCCCTCCTCCCACACACATGCACACACACCATCATCATCATCATATTATAGGCATTTTAAAAGCGTTCTCAGGTTGCTGTTGTCTTTGTTTGGCTGCTCTAATGAGAGATAGGCCTAAGGCGGTGATCTTTCACAGGTAAACAAACAAAGCTATAGGCTGATGTTTGCTTTAGATGGCCGCTATGCCGCCTTCATAAGGGGCCTGCTTGATTATATGACTTCAATGGGGGAGAAGGACGGTATGAAAGCCGGAGAAATATAAAGCAAGAAAGGAAGACCGAGAGGAAGAAATTAATGACCGCAAGAGACATAGACAGACAGGGAGACGGGTAGCGAGAAGAGGGAGATTGGTGCTATCATCCAGTTAGCGGCCTGTGCTGAGGGAATACTGTCCTGTCATGGGAGCCAGCCATGCAGAAGGGGAAGCAAGCTCTTCTATTGCACCTTGGCGTCTGTCTGCATCTGTGCAGCACCATCTTATTGCCTTGTCGCCGCTTCCTTCGTCTGACCACGCTTCCCCACACTCCCGGCGCCCTCAACCTCTTTTTTTTTCTCCTTTTTCACTCTCTTCTCACTCTTTTCATTTACCCCTCATAAATCAGTTCTCTTTTCTGATTTCCTACCCGATGCAAGCAACATCCATCTCCCGCTCCTCCGCTTCATTTATTTTTTTCTTCCTTCCTTCCTTCCTCTCTTGAAACCTCAGCCTCACCCAGTTAATTTTCACGACTCTTTTTCTCCTTCTCGTCATGCTCCAACGCTCATGTGGGAACTCCGGTATTGTGCCTGTGGTGTTGTGGCCTTGCCCTGGGGGTCAGTTCTTAGACCCAGAGGGGTGCTGCTCCGCTTGCCTCGGCAAACTGGGGGTACTGGGCAGTGTGCTGGGCTGGAAGGATGAATAGCTGGAGGGTTGGAGGCCAGTGGGGGCCAGCAGGGGCCACAGAGGTCACAACCATTGAAAACCTTGGCTCCCGGCTCAAAGGTACGGGGTGAAAGAGGATCATGCTTCTGGAGCAGAAAAAGAGCTCTTGTTTCCTCGTGGCACACAAAGGACACAGCCATGCAGCCAGCCAAGCAGGCTCTCTCCCAAACAACCACCCCACCTCTCTCTTGTCATGCGATTACATTTTCTGTGTTTCTATGCACGGCAACAGGAATTATTACATTTGTGCTGCAGCGTAGCAATAATATATAGTGTTTATTTTTAATAAACCAAGCTGTGTCTGTACACATCCCGGAAACCGTTGCCAGTGATATATAATACTTGGCTGTGGAGTGTTCATCTGTCACGTTTATGATGCTCATATAGGTAGGGGAAGAAGTCAATAACTTCCAGGGTCTAGTGCAGAGCCACTAAGCCATTCTCTGGTCTTGCAGTATCGAAAAAGCAACTTTTTTTTCGATTAGTAAACAGTGGAGCATGCCCTTCAGGGTACTTCCCGAGACTGGGAGGGACGTAAAGGTTAATCTTCAGTTTATTGCCACCAGCAGTCAGACTGATAGTATCTTTTAAAATTCTGCGTCAGGCACTATTGATCCACTGACGTAAGAAGCCTCCAGACAAGACGTTTCTTGTTTCCTGTACTGCATGACTATCTATGTTCACTTTTCAAGAAGACCCTCAGACTCTCAAAGGCTTCTGACTTAATGCTCCACAACATCGCTGATAAACTAGCTTCTTTGGGTTTTGAATATATTCGTGTTAGCTTAAATCCTCTGTTTGCAGTTAACTTGACTTTACATAATTCACCCCCCTAGAAAACACAAGCAGACCAGTCCGCGATTGGAGTGATAAGGCATCCACTCCATTGCATCGAGTGGTCGTTCTGAATTATTGGGCCTATTAATCTGAGTATGTATTTTATTTGAGGAAAACAATAGGTGCAAGGTTCTGGCTGCCAAATGCTTTGCTTCTCCTCTTCTCTTGCTTTCCACTCTGTGTCTTCTTCAGATGCTGGCCTGTGATGGGAAATCTATATGGTGCGGGAGGCCAATTTAGGTGGTTCCAGTAGTGTTTGTTTGAAGAGTGAGCAGCCAGGGTAAACACAGTGAATAACGCCTCCACTCTCTAAATGATTTCAGAGTGAGGAGATCTGAGAGGATGGTGTTTTTCATCAGCTATTTTCCCGAGACGTGTGTGTGTGTTGTAGGGGAGTGAGGAGCTCAAGGAAGTTTTCCTTTGTTTTGCATAAGGCTTGTGTTGTTTACTAAAGCCAAAACCGCTATCCATGTTCTTGTGTCTGTGGGTCGGCGAGTGTCGGAACCTGCATGTACAACTGTACAACCTTGTGAACTACCGGGCCTTTTTTTTAGTGCCTGTCAGATGAGCAGAACCATTCCCAGAGTCTTTGTTTTTGTTTACTGTGCATAATTTGGACAAAATTCCCCTTTTAGGCCTTTCCTAGTCCAGGCCACAGCACTTCTGAGCCTGCAACTCATTCCTATTTAAGATATGGTGTATCAGGCTTAGTGGGCTGCAATTAATTCACTGCCTCCAGGGCCTCTCTGGCTTTGTACGAGGGGTCAGACTGGGTCAGGCCAGATTTTTTTCCTGAGAGTAAGCAGCACTAGGTTTGTGTTGGATCAGATGAGACTGGGCTAATTCTCTCCAGCAGCTGGTCCTTTTCACTCAATGTTTACCCTCAAATGCAAAATTGCCGGCTTTGCTCTGCCTGCCTATAAAGAAATCTCTTTACACTTCAAGTGACCAAATTTAACAATTCTCTTAATTAAAAGCAGGACCGAAGCTTTCTATTTTGGGTGCATTTGGTCTGAAGTAGTGCTTCGGATTGGATTGGGTTGAACCTAAATTGAGTTGTGTCATGTATCTTCAAGCCAAGCCACTTCTTTGGTTTCTAAGCTCGTCATTATCTCTGGTGTCCCTTGTCCCCTCCCGCCCCCCATTGGCAGATTTAGCTGAAGCAGCTTCTCTGGTCATTTGGTTACTTGCTTGGTGGGTCAGCCAGTTCTCTGTGCTCTCCGTGGTCACCACTTCTGCATCTGGGAGTTGTTTGCCGAATGCTGTGTCATCAGAGCTTTGCTGTCTTGCCCCAGAGCAAGCTAAGTCTAAACACAGCACTTTGTGGCTGAAAGGCCATCTGTCACGGGGAGGGAATCCGGCTTCTCCTCCAAAAAGCATAAACAGGGGCGGGCTGTTAAGCCGTGGCGCAGCTCACTGTCATGGAAATGCCCCATCTGAGTAAGGCTCAGGCCCTAATCCTGCACCCTCCCATCTTTGCAGCTGCTTTTTAGGGCTCGGTGGCTGCCTGCGCATACTCACTGCCTGTTTAGTTGTGAGAGAGATGAATAACATTCAATCAGAGGTGGCTAGCCGTCTTGTTAGCCGGTGGTTTTCAATCATGTGTATGCATGCTAAGCTTATCATCACACATACCCTGCCCTGACTTCATGGTCTTACCCACAGATAGATGAGTGACGTATCAAAATGTATATGTGGAGATTTATCTCATGACTTTTCAAGGCAGGGTCAACTTTTGAATTGCTACATGTAAAGGTGCAAATTGTTTAAAACATGGCCACATGCATGGATGCATGTTTGCATCCACCACAAACCAAGCACTTGATGTCAACAATTCAATTAAATGTATTTTGTATTTTAGCATTGCCTTGTTTAGAATAATAATGTGTTATTTAGAATGGGAAATACAGTTTTTTCTTTTTAAAATGTATAGCCCTTGGATAGCAGTCTGGAGTGTTGATGATAAGTCACCGTACTCTCATCCCAATCCTCCCTTTATCAACCACAGATAAAATATTGTCTGAACCCCAAAACAGCTACTGAGGAAGAACAGTTGAGAGAGGGACTGGGAGCAGGAGATCTTGACATTTCATATGTGATTGCAGAGATTTACGTGAGGTAATTATTCGGGCTGTGTCTGCCAACCCAGAGAAGATCAATTCTTTCAATCAATTCCACTTTTAAGAGGATAGGCCAGATTACCAGGGCTGAGGGCCGATGTGGACGAGGGGCCCATAATGCTCTTAATAGGTCACTAAAATGTATGTTAGAACCTCTGCTTGTAGCCAACGTAGGATTCCTTCCAGATCATCCCATTTTCGCTTCTTCCTTTCTTTCTATAGCTTCTCCCCTTCTTCTCTGTTGCTTAGTTCCAAAATAAATTATTTGTAAAGATAGTCTCCCCATTATTGAATAATATAAAGGGTAATATTTGTCTTGAGTAAATTTATTGGCATCTTTGCAAACAATCAATCATTTATTTTACAACTCACTTGTAATCAATAACCGCACAGATCCAATTTTCCAGTGTTTTGATCAAGGCCAGATAATGGATCTCTGTATAATATGAAACAAAAATACAATGCCTGTGTCCAGTTATTCTTATTACAAGTCATTTGTTGAACCTTTTTTTTTCGTTGAATAACAGAATTAGCCCGAATAGTCCTCTTAGGAGGATATCTGTTTCCCATTAGTCCTGATGGTCTGGAGGTTTAAAAGTCAAAGTTCAGAGGTTACTAAGGAAAACTTTTTTATTTTTCAAATGTTCCCTGAATAGCCATCTGATAACAGCGCACATTTTATTTTGTTTAATTACCTTCACTGTGAGCTTTGCGCATTGACGTGAAGGGGGAGGAGTGTGTATGTGTGTGTGTGTATGAGGTGGGGAGTTTGCCACATAGTCCAGCCTATGTGACTTGAATCAGATAAGGGTGAGGAGTAGTGACAGGATAGATGGGAGACCTCGCCTAAAACCCAGCCACTGTTTATTTAGACATAGCAACAGGAGGATCAACATAGTTGCTGGAGGGTCAACAGTGAATGCACACCAGTACCAGAGGAACCTGAGACCAGAGACCTAAGCTGGTGTCAAACGTCTCCGGAATGGATTTCTGCTCTTAGATCAGTTTTGGATGTCACCTCATTGGGAGTGACACTGCAGGGAAATGTAACTGATTGCTGATCTCAGATCTGCAACACTGCTCTGAAAGAGATGGTAAACACAGACCCTGACTAGGGGAGGCTGTCCAGTGTTTCAAGCACTCACAAGGGAGGAAGGTCACCGGGGCCCTGTCAGCTGTGGAGGCTACAATTCACCTCAAGCCTTGTGTGAGTAACAAAAGAAGGGAAGAAAACACAGCTAAAGGGGTGAACACGTGAGGCAACCCCCCTTAGCAAATAGTTCATCACGACTCTACAGCCATGACTCTGTGCTGTGGTAATTTAGAGAATATGCTGATTAATATCCGTAAGTGCTCTGGCATTTGAGTTCATTGAGTTTATATATCTGCCAGTGTTGTCTCAATACCAAAATCATAACTTTGATACGATCCATGCCTGATCCAGATGGCGATACTGAAACAATAATACGGGAAATAACCTCAAATTTGTTTTGTGTTAATAAAAAAAGAAAGAAAATATGTTGACAATGTCAACTCATTGCCATAATCTAATTATATCATCCATCACATTCGCAAACCTTTTGCTCTTTGAATTCCTTGAACAGGTCGGCATGTCCATCTGTGTTGGACATGTTGGCTCCGTGTCCTGCGTAGGTTTAACATCCTGTACAAACGGGCTTTGTAGAATCCGTGAGCTTGCCCTGGCTGTCGGTAATGGAAGCGTAAAAATGCCATACTTCATGTTGTGTGTCTGCTTTTGTCTACAAGCTGTGGAGGGTGGGCAAGAGCACTTATACATATGCAGCCATATCTCTAGTTATGTCATCATGAAAGCGGCAGTGTGCATATGAGAGGGTGGCTTGACCCCTATGCCTGCAAGTATTGGAAGCTGAACACATCAACCCAACTCATATATATATATATATATATATATATATATATATATATATATATATATATATATATATATATATATATATATCCCACATATACAGATCTTATTAAAACACTATAGAAGTACTAATATATTTAGTCATAGTACGTTTTTTAACGACAGGGTATTGTGATACCGTTGTTGTGTTGGTATACCATGCAGGGCTATCTGCAATTGCCATAAATATGCAGGTTTTTTTCTTTTTCCGCTGTTTGCTGTTAAATCCAGTATTAGTGTCTGACCTCATTAACCACCTCTGTTTTGGATGCAGAAAACAGTGAAACATAATTATGTGTGGGAACTTTCTGTAAAACACTAAATGAGCGTTTCATTCATCTCAGCATTTAGCCTTTACTTTACCACCAATTAACTGGATCAGGATTTAGTGCCGGGCCCAAATGCTGCCGAGAGCACTTCCCCTAGCAGTGGTTATACGTTCAGGCATGTTAATCACAGATCCTGATGACTCTGCCATACATTTGGTGTAGGACATTTGTCTGGATACTGCTCTGCATGGCTGTGAATAACTTCTGAGGCTTTCTGGTGATTTTCTGGAAAGTTCCAGTGATCATGGAGCTGGCTGCTCCATGAACACTGTGCCAAGTTGGAACCACATTTAGGAAGGCCCCACTCCTGTTATCCCTCCCCACAGGAAGGGGAATTATTTCTGAACAGGTTTTTTTTCTAAAGGTTGATTATATATGAGTGATGGCAGCAGGGAAGCTGATGATTTCACTCTGCATTTGATGCGTTTTTAAAAAATCCTTTTTATTTTTTGCCACTCTACAGTCACCGGCACATACCTCTGAGACATCTGCAGAAAGGTTAGCATTAGCATGTGAAAGGGTTCATGCAGACAATGCTATGCATTATGTATTCACAGCATTTGTATGAAATGCAGCCGCTGTCATTCTTGCTAGCCTGTAATCGACTGGCAATATTCCACGCTGAGCTGGGAGAGCAATCTAAACACAGGCTACTACTACACCTACTATAGCATACGCTGCACACGCTAAAAGCTTGCCATGTCCTCCATACCAAGGAACATCAAATGCAAAGAAGTGTCGGATCTGTCAGAACTGGCTGATCAAACTGTCAGGTAGCAACACACACCACCAAGTGGCCTTTGTTAATGAGGAAGAGCTTGTTTTTCTTCCTACCCAGAGGCAACACAGACAAGCAGTAAACAGAGCATTTGATCCCTGAGACTTGTTGTGTAGTTGTCACTTTGCTAAATCAGCCACACATTTTCCAACAGCATCCCCTATATGAGTGTGTGTAAATCCTGGCTCGTTAGGAGAAAGATACAGTAGACAGTGGATATAATTGGAAAGGTTCCAAACACTTAAATGATAGTTCATTCTCTCATGATATCACTGAATTAAGACCTTATAGTGCTCATCTATATAGCAAATATATGACATATCTCCAGACATAAACTTGGACAGCACAGTTTGTAAAGTTATGGTGCATGAAAATATCATTCAATTAGGACATTTATTGCTTTTGGATTGCCTAGACATTGGCACCAGCGTGTTATCTGAAGTGGTTCTTGTAAAGGATATGATTAATGAGCTGTTTATATATTCTCACTGGACTCACTTGGACCGTTCCCACTTTCCACTTGATTATGGTATATCATGTAAGATACTTGGCAATAACAGGCGATATATCCTCTGAAGTCACAACTGAACATTTTCCCTGATTCATCCAGAGAATCGCATTGACTCGATGGAGTTTTGCAGATGCTTACACAGTCTTTAAGTCCCTGAGCGTGTCTGTATTCTCTGGCTGCCTGTCATCAACCCATCATGCGTCACAGTAAACTTAGCTCTCAGTGGTGGTAGCGGCCACTGGCTGCCACAGCTGCTGCTGCTGCTGCTTGAGCCGAGCAACGGCGGTGTTTACCCAGACACAGACAGAGACGGGGTGGGCCCAAGTGAAACACACAACCCCAAATTGCCATCCCGTCTTGTGCCTTATCCCGTTCTGTGAGTTCATCTGTTGCACCAGCTATGGACTACAAATAGATCTGTCAGCCTTTGCTCCACTTCTTTCATCGTGTCTTTCTTTCTCTGCCTTTTCAGTTTGACGCTTTTTCTTCCTCGAAGCAATGATGGACGGTTTTGCGCCCTTGGATTTAAGTGTCACAGTTAAATGTGTGTTTGCATGGCTATTAGTGAGGCCCACTGAGGGACGAGTTGCACACTCTCCTGACCCCGACACAGTCAGTGACGAAGCACATTCTCTCTCTCTCTCTCTCTCTCTCTCTCTTCAACCTCAACCTCTGTTATGTGGTTTAAATTGTTCCAAACTAACCGTCGTGTTATTGACAGCTTCACATTTCTGCATGCGATTTGTGCTTATGCAGGACTGAAAGCGCTGTGGAATGCATCCTCACGTAAAAACTATAATTAAAAGCTGTGTGTTGATTGTAATTTAAAAAAGTGAGAAACTTTCTAAAGAGCCAAACAGGAAGAGTGTCAGTTTTATCGTGGGTGCTTAAAAGGCTGAACATGCATGCGAGACGTGGCGTGCAGGTCTAATGTCTCTCATCGGACCCTCTTACCCACCCTCATTACCAGAGAGCTGCTTAATGACAACGTCAATATTGATCACAACTCAGCAAAGCACTGGAGGACCGTGTGGTTAGTGGGCCAAGTGAAGAAGAGGGAGGGGGGGGGCATCCAATGATTTTTTTTTTTTTAAACATCCCTCATTCATTACATTGTGCATCCTGTAGAAAATCTCAGACTCAGCAGTATCCACTTCTCTGTACTTTCATCTCCCTTCCATCTCTTTTAATTTCTCTCCAATCACTTCCCCTCTGCCATGCACGCACTAGCTTTTGCCGTCTATACTGACCGAGAAGGTTCAGGGCGGTTGTGAACGTGTCCCGCTTTGTCAGCCCGGTGCCTATGCAGTCTTGCGTCAGCAGTTAATTGCACGGTGGTGTAAAGGAGTAAACATGGGTTAGAGGAGCGGGGAGAGAGAAGAGTTCAATATATAATCTGTTAGGAGAAAAGCTTCCCATATAGAAGGAAGCCAAACTGATTACATTACCTCACATGTAGTTCTGCAGTTAAGGGCTTTTCTCTCTACAAATGTGTTACCGCTCGCACCAAAGTTAATGCACCTGTGTGTTGATCAACATGTATTGATTATCTCTCTTGCTAATTGGGCCCAAGTTAATTACTAGCAATTAAAATCATGAATGATACATTAGCACAGATGCAGTAGACATTCCGGTGGGGCAGGCACAGACACGCACATATATAAACATGCATGCATACCAATAAGCGGATAAAACCTCTAATGTACATATAATTACATCTTCAGTCCTTGATGCTGTAACATCAAACGCTGTAAACTTGCAGGGCCCGTCAGATGATTTGATTTGCACCTCTTGAGGTTAAGAGACGATGACAAAGAGAGACTGAATAAAGAAAATGGGTGACTTTACTTAATTCTTGGGAAAACCTGGTTTTACCTGAAGCTATCTGATGCCTGGGATCTTCTCCTCCAAAGCCTCGCTGCTGGGCTGATAAGCTCGGTTGCATCCCCAAGCCTAGGTTGCATTCCTTTTGATCAAGCCCGAGGTTCAGTCGAATGTGGCTTTCACCTTTTAGCCCCGCTGTCCTTAAGCTGGTTGGTGGCTGCCTCCGCTCCCAAACTGCAACAACAAGAGGAAATGAAGGAACTTTCGTCGACTGGCACCTTATCTGGTCAGGGTCAGTGCAGTGATCCCTGCAAATTAGCCCCGGACCCGATTGAGTGTGTGTGTGTCTGCTTGCCTGCTGCTCCACAACCTCCGACAGTTGACAAAACGGTCAGGATTTTGTGGCAAAAACATCAAAGCCATCAGATGAAGAGTGAAGATGTTTTTTTGTTTTTTTTTGTTAGGGGGTTTGCAGCATATGCTAACACTTGGTTAGCCAATTATAATGTTTGGGTCAGGAATGCAGTAAACAAGTTCATGAACTCAAGGATCTGTGGATTGTGTGGTTTGAAAATCTTTTTCCTTAAATAATATGTATATTCACCTTCTGCTGTAAGTGCTGTATATCAGTACTGTGAATTGGAAATGGTTTATTGCCTGAGGTCTTCATGTTTGCATTTGTCACTCTTCCTTGCAGTTAACAATAAAAGCAAAACTTCACATCCAGACAGGACTCCGCGGTTCACAAATGTACTTATTTCTTGCACAGCAGCAGACCAAGGAAATTCAATATAGGCTGTGACAATATAAATGTCGGTCAGAGAATGTCTTTTAATGTGTCTGTAGGTTCAAAAAGCTTCTAAGTGCGGGGCACATGAATCTGCATTCCCCAGTTTCTAAATGACACTGCTGCTGCTTGGGAAATTGGATTCATTACTCTGGCCACTGATAGAACGATTACCACATGACTGATACTCGTCCCCACTCCTTCATTCCTTTTCTCTTTGATGCTCAACATTTCTCTTTGTTCTTTCTGTTACTCTCGATTACTCCACTTCCTAAATGTAATTCCATCACAACACACAAGTGATTTAAACATATATATTTTACGAAAAGTAATGTTTGCTTTTACAGACCCCCACTCTCAGTGCCATTTTTTGTCTTGTTTTCCTTTTCCACTGTGGTTCATAGCACTTGGAAGACGAAGTGCTATGAGCAGAACTCCGCTATTCCCCTCTTCACAGGGCTTTTCTTGGCTAATTAAAGATGTATGCAAGGCAATGTGGCAACTTTGACAGATCAGTTGCAGACGGTCTGAGTAATGCTGTAATGCCTTTTAAAGCTCATCTTGCTGTGGATTTTCTTGCAAGCGAGCGCCTTTTAAAGAAGAGCTGCTCCGACCCCAACAGATAGAACTGAGTTAAATGATTGATGTGTCTCGGAAAAATCCATCCCATAATTTCACCTTTTCACCTTGGAGACGCGTCCTACTAAGACCCATATTAAAGCTTAATGCTTGCCAACGAGGAGCAGGCGGTGTTTTAAAGAGAAGAACACATGTCTGTGAGGCCTCTTCCTCCTTATCTAGCAGCTTCAGCCTCCGCCAAAGATAGATGTCTGCTATGCCAGCATGTTTATTTTCCTTGCCGATTAGCTTCGATTAAAAGCAGACCATGTTGTCTCTCTCCTCCTATTTTTGCATTTGTGTGTCTGCCTCTGTGTGTGAGGAGTCCTCCGATCCTCCCTGTGCGGGTGTGTGGGTGTTTGTGTGAGAGTCTCCGTTATTTCATCTCCACTAGGCTGCACATGATAATTAAGCCATGGGGGGCTGGGAGAGGGAAGGTGGGTTACAGCTTTGAGTAATTCCGTGTCCCCCCCCCCCCCCCCACCCACCCACCCACCCCCACACCCAAGCCTTCCTCTGTCTCCTTACAGCCGTCCTCACTTTAACACTCCCCTTCTGCCCCACATCCCCCTCTACCTCAGCTCCAATCCCACCTCAGGCTGTGGGAATTTTCTTTAGTCACACTCGGCTTACCAGGTAAACAAGCCTGAATGGGGAGACGCGAGCAGAGTCCATGGGAGCAAATAAAACAGGGGAGGATGTAAATGGATTTATTACTGAGCTCCCTCACCCGTCTAGAACGCCCTCACTCCCCACATCCTCCACCCGCCGTCTTTTCTCTTGAGCAAGGTGGCACTCGACTAACTTGGCTCTTTAACGAGTCAATTGCAGACCTCTAGAACTCAGGTGCCCGGAGAGCTCTGAATCGGCAAAGTGGGGCCTTTTTCTTTAAATATATATTTCCATTCACTCTGGAAAGGATTTCTCTCTCTCTCTCTCTCTCTATGTGTCTCTCTCAGTCGATCTCAGTCTCTGTGCCACAGAAACAGCAGTAATAGGGCAGCTGTGTCAACTCCGTCTTCAGTTGGACTGTGAACGATAACAGTGTACTACCTGTAAGCCCTTTAGCTCAAGCAGACACACATTCCCCGCTCCTCTCCTCCCTAAATTATCTGCCGCTAATCCAGATCAGAAAGTTAAAAAGCAGGTCAAGCGTGAAAGCCTTATGCTGAGTAATGAGAGAGGGACCCATGTGAACTCGTGAGTGTGTATGTGTGTGTGAGTGCTCGCAGAGCAGAATCCTACCAAAGCCATCCAAGGCCTGCTCTTCAAAAGAGTCTTTCAATCTGAGGGCAGGAAGAGCAGACTTAAACCAAGACCACCATAAACAGACTTTTCTGTTTTATAACAAGCCCGGCCTGCCAAAAACAGCTCCCGAGGTTTCCGTTCATTGGAAGGGGAAATATGGATTCAAGAGGAATACAGTATAAGGGTCAGGAAAAGGGGGGGGGGGAGACAGAGAACCAAATTTACGTCCCCCTGTTGACAGCATTCAGGTGTATGTGAAAGCAGAAATCTATTCCAATCGATCCGGAAGAGCAAGGCTGAGGCAGAGAGATTGGGCTGTACACTGCTCCTGCTCCTCAAGGGAGCCTTGATCATGGTTATAGCCCCCTGTGTTAATTACGGTGCTTTGACATTTCAGCATTAGCCCGGTCTCTCATCTTGGCACTCTGGCAAATCTTTTCCAGGCTCCATGAGAGCTTGTGTTGGGAGGGATGAAAGGGTGTTATGGTACAGTTGTTAGGAAGGGGATAGGGTGGATGTGCGAGCCTTGATGGTGCACGAGCAGTGTTTCATCCAACTGTCTGTGGCTGATCGTGTGTGTGTGTGTGTGTGTGTGCAAGCGTGCACCTCTGCAGTGTGTTCCGATGGAGGCTCCCGCTAATCGATTGATCTTCCGAGGCAGCATTATCCGTCCTAATCCCACGTTGTCATTAACACCCACAGTGTCATTTGTTATGTATTGATCTATTGACCCATCGATTGGATGGTATACAAATGATAACAAACACATTGAAAAGTAAAGAATGAAAGTCAAGCAGAGCGAGAGGAATTAATGAGGTTTGACTTTTCCTTCCTTAAGTTGTTTCTTCTGCTTGGTGGAAATGGATATACACAATACTGCACTGTATCCTAAGTGGGGCTGGAAATCAAAGATTCTGGTTGGGTCCAGAAAATATTCACTGCACATGATTTGTAGGGACCAAAATGCTGCTGTCACACATTCGTCTTCATCACCTGCACAATATTAGAGGTGGGTATTAAAGTGTCTGCCAATAGTTTGAGTGATAGTGCTTTCTCCCCTGTAGCCTCTATGTGTGCACCTTTTCGAACTCCATGAGTCCATTCCTTTGTGGAGAGGCGTGCAAAAGCTGCAGCAACATGCTGTTCAGAGTGCCAGATGCATTAGGCTCAGTACAGGGAGAGTGGAAAACAGACACCATTTCAGACATTGCTGCAAGCTGTGGATGGCCAGCTATGCCTGTTTCCTCTCTCTTAACAACCGCTGACAAGCAGGATGGGGATGAATACACTTCCCTCTAAGATGTTAATTGCTATATTCATTTAACTGAATGTTAAATACAATATGCACATTCTTGAGTGCTGTGCATTATACAGCTTTAAATGGTTCCAGCACATTTTTAGAAGGTAGTATAATTGTGTTAATGTCTTTGATTTGACTTTACTGCTGTAATTGGTTGTATTCAGAATTGATGTGGAACTCAACGAGAAAAGGTTCAGCACAGAACTCTATCGCGCTATTATAAGGTTTTGTCAAAACCTATTCAGGGGGAACCCGTGTTGTTCCATTCTTACTTCAGCATTTTATAGGTAGTCGTATTCGTTGTAAAAGAAAACTGGATTTGGATGTGAACGGTGGTCAACACATTTTTGTCTTAGCAGGCTAGCTAGTTACGGCTGAGCCTGCAGGCAGCAACGTTCATAAGAGGTTGTGTGAACGCCAGAGGCTTCACTGTGAGGACGCCCATTGTGCTGTGCAGTCACTGAAACAAGGGCATTTTTTTCTGTGGCAATTTTCCATGTATGCTGCTTGTTCCTGCATCATTGGTCAATTGTTTCTCCAGTTTAGGGGAAATAACGGTCAATGATCACAACAAATTTGAATTGTTAAACTAATTTCAGTTTGTGGTTCAGAGGTCTGAAAACAGACTAAATACAGTATCCAGCTCCCTTATGACAGAATATAATCCTGCCCTCACAAACATGTGTTTCTTTGCCTCTGTGCCAGCGACAGCGTGGCTGGAGGCATTGTGTGTTTGTGATGTCCGTCTGTCTATTCATCTGTACGAGTGTGAATACCGTACGTACCATTATTGTGAATGTGAAATGTCTCACAGGATAACATTATGAAGTGATGATATTTAGATAGACATGGATGTTAAGTGCAACTTTAACTAGTTGGAAGCAAACAGCCGTAAGGCATTCATTCTATTTTATGTATGTAATTGTTGAACCCACCTAAGTACCGTAAAAGTCTGGTTATACGCCGCTACTACCTCCGGTCATTGTCCCGCTGTAGCAAGCTAGTAGCAGCGCTAGCTAACACTGCTGCTAGCTCCCCGCTGCTGCTGCTACTGGCCGCTGCTGCTGCTACTGGCTGCTGCTGCTACTGTCCGAGTCCCCTCTGCCCAAGTCAGGTGTAGAGCCGAGGCTGGTCCCTACCTTTGGTGGTTGTCGGGGAGCTAGCGGAGAGCTAGCGGAATTTAGCGCGGAACTAGCATAAGCGCCAGCTGGCTACAGCGGGGTGCAAACGGGGACAATGACCGAAGGTAGTAGCGGTGTATAACCCAACTTTCACGGTAGACAATTTGATTTGTTGACATTAAGTATGGGAAAGGATTCTTTATATTGATGCTAATGTGTGCCACTGACAGGCGTTATCAACAAAGAAGTTCCTCAAAGACATAAGGTTCTCTGTATAAACGTATCCATCTGAAAATAACTTATTGTTTACAAAGAGCGTGTTTAACTGCTACACAATTGAACAATACAAGCGTCATCAGGGTAGAGCGGTAAAAAGAAAACAGCCGACGTTCAACCATTGAAGGTTTCAACAGCTTAAAGTGGCGTTAAGGTGTTTAGACCTTCATGTGCTTCTGAGTGTGTTCCCTTCCCTTCATGCACACATTTGTAGAATTCATCTTGCTTTTAAAGGCCCGATTGCTGCTTCTTGATGCCGCCATTGGATGAGAGGTCAGGGTGCTATGATGGCGTTCTCCCTCCTGACCAACAGCCCATCAGTGGGTTATATGGTGCTCACATTCATCACAGAGGACGTCTCAACATAAGGCCGTTCACACTTCCACACTGCGCAGTACCATGTCGTGCCAGCATGCATCGACTAGCCTTTCCATCACACTCCAAAATCTCTGAAAGCAAGCCATGATTACTCCACTGAAGGTCTGGAGCTATGTGGCTTAAAAGTGATCTTGGGAGTAAGCATGGTCGAATAATTTGTGGGGTAAGAAAACAGTCAAAGCTCTAATCAGGTTTCACACAGCAGGAGTCCTGATTTAGGATCACCAACCACCAGCTCAGCACTCTTTTTCTCCACCCTTTGAATTCAGACTGTGCAAAACGTATAATCCGAGACAGATAGTCTACAGATCTCGCCGAGCACAATATGGAGTTATTTAAGTGTGTGAGGGACCAACAGTGAATGTATTTCCTCTTGAGAACGTCACTGACAGTTAGCTGCTTTCTTTTAGACCGTATTCCCTTAAGTGTCTCGTGTAAACTCTTGAAATGAAAGAATATCAGAAGATTATTCATCCCAGCAGACTGAGGGACCGGCTGTGGGATATCAGCTGCAGAAGAGTATTTATTTCTAAGAGTCAGCAGAGAGTGTGGAGAGACATTATGGAACATTGAGCAGTGCACCACAGTTAAGGACAAACCCCATGTGCAGAGTGGTTTGCAGACTCACTGAGAACTGCTCCCTCTCTGCTGGCCACGACTGCACTGCACAAGTATCCTCAGTTGAACGTATTTCATTCAGCTTGAATCGGTCGGCCTAAGGCAAACAAACCCAGCCACGGTACAGTTAGGAAACATGTACGTTCTGCCCTCTGTAAATCTCACATCTGCTCTTACCACCAGTGTAGAGGCCTGGATGTCAGCTGACAGCCCGATATGGTCCGAGACTCTCCCATGACTTCCCACAATCAGGAAAAGAGTAGAAATATCATTCCACTGCTCCGAGGTTTAGGCAAAAGCATGCTGGTGCCGGAGTAAACAGGAAGTAGATTTGTTGCATAATTACAGAAAATATGACTTTAATAATGAAAGGTAGTGCTTGATACTTAGGATCTTCCTCTAAAATGTTCCTCTAGAAACTCAAACAGACAGTTTTAGTGGAATTTTTTAGAAGTTTGCAGGTCTTGCTCGATCTCTCTCACACACACATCACAATTACTTCAAAATGAACACTTACAAATCAAAGTCTATAAGGCTATGGGTCGATAAATGTGGTCAACACGCGTCTCTCACTCATTTTGGGTTTGTCACACTCGTAGTTCTGCTGTGGAGAGCATGCATGCTTTTGTTTCTTTACAGTTTCTGTGTGGACTTCCCAATAGTTGTTCAGAAAAAAATAATCATAATTAGGAAAGGAAAGTCCTCTGTTTTGTCCATCGCCCTCCTCAAAGCCACATACTGTGCCTTCTGCTGAAAACACAGCTCGCTAATCACCTCCAATAACAGTAACAATAATTCCTCCGCATGTCGGCAGTAGTAGAATTATAAAATGTAGATTTAACTGCACAACTAGCTGCTAGTATAGACAACAAGGTATGCAATCAGTTATCCATGTTAAATCAACCGCTGGTAGTCAATCAATAAGTACAGATGTTTTTTATTTCTTCCGGAAAAGCGTCACTTGACAAGGGGCGGGACGAATTAGAGAAGGACACGTTGTGACTGCTATGACTCAATCAAGTAGTGAACGAAGGTGTCCACGTCATCATTTTAAAACGTATGCGTTATCGCCTGTCCACATTACGAAGTAACGTCTGAGCTTTTGAACGTATCCGTCCTCAGGAGCATTTTTAAACGCTCAGCGTAACTGGAGCAAAAGATATGTGTTTCAAAATGGAAACGTATAGTGTGGACATGGACTTAGAGAAAGAAGACAAACATAATAATTGTCATTAGTCAGTTATTTTCCTTCCAGCTCAAAGGCACTGAGTTGAATAGCAGCTCTGCCTATGTAGGTAAATGATCTGATAAATTAGTGGAGGATTCTCCACTGTCTCTCTGTTCCATAATGTCGGCTGAATACTCTGAGTACCCGTCTGCATGGAAATTAAAGCCACATCAGAATTGCTTTGACATGCATTCTTATGGTAATGACAGTTTCCCGCCCGTCCTTTCGCTTAGATGGCCGTCTTAATGACTGTCGTCCCTATAAGTGCTGCAGCAGCATCCAATGAGGCTTCATTTTAGAGCCCACCACCATTCAGGGTGAATGAGGGGGAACAAGGGGCCCTAGATGAAGAGTGGAGTGCTGGGTCTGGTTCTTCATCAGCCCCGCTTGGCTGTTGGCCTGGTAATTACACACATTATCAGTCATTACCGCAGTATGCCATAGCGCCTGAGACAGTAGGCTTCGGTGCAGGGAGTGACGGTTGATGGGGGAAGGGGGTGTATGCATTGGGGTTAGGGACATGGGGACATACAGGCTGCACTCCAGGTTGTACGTGGATGATGATAATGATGATGTAGACAGTAAGAGGTCTGTTTGTATATCTATTGTGGGGTCTTTCTCTCTTTTTTTGTGTTTTCCCTGGTTTCTAATCTGTATTTTGCCCTATCTTTGTGTTTTCATTCCCATCATGCACCTTTATCGCTCCTGAGCTCACTGTCATCCGGTTTCCCCTCTGACAGTGTGTTTGCCTCCCTTTTCTTCTTCTGTTTCTCAGCATTTTCTCTACATCTGTCTCTCAGACTTCATAGTCTCTCTTTCTTTCTTACTCCCACTTTCTCTCGGTCTCTCTCGCTCACTCTTTGTGTGTATCTTCTGGGCTGAGATGCAAATGACACAAGAAAGTGATAAAAGTTGCATGTTGGCACCACCATAATTAAATATTAAAGACTCTCATTTTTTTCCAAGAGAAGGGATGCCTGTGGATATTGCTTTCCCATTACAGCAGAGAGAAAGAGAGAGAGAGAGAGAGTGAGTGTGTGAGAGAGAGAGAGAGAGATTTACGAGGGGTTTGATTTAGACTCCCAAGCTTTCAGAATGCCTTTTTACTCATAGATTATATCATAAGAGATGATTAAAAAAACAGTTTAGGAAGAAGCTGTGTTAATTGTAAAGAGTCGATAAACTGTCTCTATAAAACTTTCTAAGTTTTTTAACAAATTTCCCCATGGGGATGAATAAAGTATACATCTATCTATCTATCTTTAAAAGTCTTGTAGTCAGACTGACTCATCACATGAACCAGTTTTTTTCGGTTGTTGTTGGGTTGTTACATCATCGTTACATACGTTATTCTAATGCAAAGTCTGACCCACTTTCTTCAGTAGCATTGTTCCTGGGCTTAGTCCCACCAACCCTGTTTTCTATTCACTACGTCAAAATGAGGATAAAAAAATGATTGTGTGCGTGAGCGTGTGCATCTCCTGGTGTCCCTCTCCCTTGCTCTTTTGTACACACTCTGTGTATTTATGTGTCAGTGTGTGTTTGCATCATCTGTGGGCTTGGTAAGTGTGTGTCATGACTGCATCCCTGCATGGGGTATAGACCTTTCTGCTCTGCTCATCCAGGCACAGCTAACACAAAAAGAGAGGAGGAGGAGGAGGAGGAGGAAGAGGAGAGGGAGGAGGAAGAAGGGGCTTGTTGCTTTTAATTGAATTGTAAATGCGAGTGGAGGGGAAACGGTGCTGCTCCTGGCTGGGACAGACAACAGATGGAAGGCAGGGCCTGCCCTGCAGGGTGAGGGGTGAGAGGGGAGTTGAGTGGGTGGAGGGCAGATAGATGGATGGATGGGGGGAGGGGGAGTCAAAGGCCTGGTGCATGGAAATGACCGGGGTCTGTGGCCTCTGTGGACTCTGATTTCTCTCTGTGGCTCTCTTTCTCACACTCCATCTGTCTTTTTGTTTTTATCTTCATTGCTTTTCCTTCTATCTCTTTGCCTCTTAGAAAACAGATTTTTGGCTTGCAAAATGTAAGACCCGATATCTAGCTACTAATCAATAGTGGTAGCAGCACAGCAGTCAGTTGAGTTAAATGAGCTCTCCCTGCTTTCTTACTCTGTTGGGCAAACACATAGATTATACTCTTGAATCAAATGTGAAGAAGTAAAACATAAAATAGTAAAATTTAAAAAAGAAAAAAGAAAGACTTAAAAAAGTATATTATTTCACTGTGTGGTGTCCTGTGGATTAATGGTATATGGAAGCATTGATAAAGAGGGTTTCTGTTATCTAAGTAAGAAATCTCACTGGCCACAAATGGGCAATAACAAGGCTTGCTGTGTAATATAAATGGAGATTTGTTCTGTAGGAAAAAGATACAGGGATCTATATGAAATCCACTTGAAATCTCTCTCTCTCTCTCTCTCTCTCTCTCTCTCTCTCTCTCTCTCTCTCTCTCTTCAAAGAGAGGAACATTACCCCAGTCTGCCCTCCTCAGGTGAACAGGGCTCAGGGATTCTGTCACTGCACCAAGCAGACAGACTAGGTCAGACACTGAGACACACACACACACACAAACACACACACACGCACGCGCACACACACACCACTAGGTCAATACAGGCTTTACCCCTTGACTAGATTAAGGGTATTTGGGTTGTTTGTGCATTTGTGATGATAATAACTCCACATGGGGTTACTTCTCATTTTATTGAACTGATTAACACCCCTGCTAGATTTGCCAGGTCTTATCTCTGCATTGATTTTACTTTTGTTTTTCCATGAAAGGTTGAAGTGAAACTTCTGGTGTAAAAAAGTAAGCTCCCAATCACACACTTAGCTGGAAATCTTGATATGCATGCATCTGCCACAGGATTCATTTGCTCAAGAAAAACATTTCGAATGACAAATAAGTGTGCGCCTACAATTATAATGTTGAGATGAACAAGTATCCTCCATTCAAATGTACCCTCCCTGCTATTCCCTTGCATATTTAATTTGTTATACATAATTTCGAGATATAACTCTGTTTCCCCCCCCAACCCCACTCCCCTTCTTCCATTTCTTGCAGACGATGCCTGTGATGGATACTCCTCATAACTGTCTCTGCAGGCATGATGTCACCGAGCTGCCTTAGTTAATCTCTTTCCTCCCAGACAGCATATTCACAGCCTTGGGGCGAGACCCAGCTCCTACATCTATCTGAAGCCAGCACATGCACTGTTGCTCTCCAATAACTCCGCTCAATTGCCCATCATTCCTCCTCCTCCTCCGCCAACCTCCCCCCACACCTCTCAGATCACCTCCGTCCGCCGCTGCCTTTTTATTCTGTTATTAATCTACGGACGTATCTGCCAAATAATTAACCTGGTCGAGTTATTTATTCCCTGGGTGATATTTCCCAACCTATGTTTGCGAGACAGAGGGGAAGACAATGCCATTGAAATGTCCTCTTGCAGCTAAAGGAAAGGGTGGTGGGGGGTTCGGAGAGGTTACCTCAACCATGGGCAGGAGGGGTACAGGCGATTCATGCGGGGTATTACAAATGCACAAGTAACCTTTTCAGTTAATGAAAAAAAGAGGACGTGCTAATAAAAGAGAAGAAGCTGGAGAGGGACTCTTATGAGGGGACATGGAGGCCTGGGTGTAATTCCCAGTGCAATTCCATTGGCAATCACACACAGTACACAGACACACACACCAAAACGCACCCACACACACCAACTGCTCACATGCCACAGAGACATGCAGATATGCTAACACACACTAGTCACACAAATAGAAACACACCCTCACTCGCTCATATATACAACGCAGCCAAAACTCGCTCTTCGGCGGGTGTGATTATATCCAGGAGAGAGGTAATGTGTTGCGCCCGAGGTGGGAGGTGGTAGAAGGAGGAGACATGAGTGCTTTGGCCTTGAATTTCACCCAGGACTGCCTCCCATCTCCCCATGCGCATTTCTCACTCTTAGGGGAGAGTTCACTGTGGGCTGCTGGAAGTGTGGGGAGTGTTTAGGGATCACTTTTTTCGACAGAATTTCTCTCCGGATTCTCCCACCTCTTAACAAATCTCTCTCTCTCTCTCTCTCTCTCTCTCTCTCTTTCTCTCTATCTCTCTCTCTCTCTCTCTCTCTCTCTTTCCGACATGTCAACAGCAAGCCATTTGTGTCAGAGAGCGAGGCTGAGAGGGCGAGTGAAAGTTTGTAGATGGTGAAAATGTGTCGACTGGTGAAAGCTTGAGTGGCATTGAGCATTGTGTAATGAATACCTTTGTACATTTACCCTT
The DNA here is from genome assembly GCF_910589615.1 of Taurulus bubalis. NCBI lineage: Eukaryota > Metazoa > Chordata > Actinopteri > Perciformes > Cottidae > Taurulus > Taurulus bubalis. The sequence goes on along the minus strand of NC_136589.1, from coordinate 7,204,477 downwards.
GAAGCAGGGGTTGTAACCCAATACAACATTTCAGAATGTAATCTTTTTCAGTGTTTTTCCACCCATGTGTTTAAATAAAATCCCTGGCATTTTCAGAAAAAAAGCTCATTCAGCTCATACCAACTATATTGCAAATACATTCAAGAGGATCTGACACAATTAAATAATCGTTTGAGCACTAAAAACTCCAAGTTGAAATCTAAAAAATAAAAACAAATGATTTAGTTGTTTCCTCTTACTCACATGTACCTTGTGGTGTTTTTATTATTATTTTCGGACACACAAAATGGTCCCCTTTTGAACTCTAGCCGGAGATGTTGTGATTACATACAGCACCAACGCCTCTAACTCTGTTTTTATCCTTTAATTTGTTGGTTTTCAAGTTGGGGAAAAGCATGCATGTGTGTTGGAAATCTGTTTTCAACTTCAGCATCTTCTCTTGTTGACGATGCAAACCTTTTCACGTAACCTTAGTGTAAAAACTGCTTTCTGCTTTCTTTTTAACACTCAACGTTTCAAGTCTAAGAGCCAATTTAAAATGTGAGTAAAACAGATGGTTGGAAACATACTTGCAGTCCAGTAATGGATTCCCTGCTTTCATTACACTCAACATATCACTATCCAATCTCTAACAACGAATGGGAGCCTCGCTTGCCAAGGAGCATGCGATTGCTTTAGCGTTTCTTGATACTGAATGAGGCCTTCATGTGCTATCATATGACAACATGAAAAACACTCAGTGTGATGTGCTTTCTTATACTCAGCCAAGTCCAGACAGGAGAAGGATATAGCCAGCAACGATTGGGCAGCTGTTGGAGCCTGTCGACCTTGGGTGTCAGCCTAAGTGTAATTATTTTTCACGCATGCCATGTTGACCAGATATACTCCTCTTGTGTTCTATTTATCAGGCCTCCCGTGTGAGGTAAAGGTGGGTTGTCTTAAAGTGGGATGTCTCTGCACATTCACACACACACACACACACACACACACACACACACACACACACACACACACACACACACACACACACACACACACACACATATACTTACATGTATCAACAGTGACCTGGTTCTTCTGGTTTGGTGTGGGTAGTAGATAAATAAATAAATAAAATCACCGTCCTCAGTGAGAACCTGTTGGGACATCCATTTCAGTCCAGGTGTGATTTGGTTTTCGAACAAGGTTGCCATTGATTAATTTGAATTTGCAGCGCAGGGAATAACTCCCATAATTCACATCAGCAGTTGGTTTTGCCGTGTGCCAACGCGATCACCTCCTGCGTCTCCGTTTTCCTGCATCTCCGTTCTCCACTTTCACCGGCAGGATGTTTGGCGACACTGTCAGTCTGTGCACTTGTCACCCACTCTGTGTGTCTGTCTGTGTAAGGATGCCTGAGCCTCAGACGCCGACTGTCTTCACGCCTGTCAAACACTATGATACAGCGCAATATCTTATCAAATATCTCGAAAGGCCAGTGGAAGAGACAGGATTAATATTAAAAAAGAGCGTAATTAAAATGGAAAGCAGCAGGTCATGTTGGGTAAGACCTTCAGATAAAGAAGGCCTCTGAGCAAGCCAAGCAGTTCTCACTCACTCCCTCCCCCTCCGTGCCTGCCCTCGCTCTCTCTCCTCCCTCGTTCACTCTCCTGTCACCCTGAACAGAGGATTGACATTCAGTCGAGGACACCCCTGGCTGGCGGTTAAAAGAAGTGGAATTAATGTGCGAGTTGAAGAGAGAGTGGAGCGGGGGGGGGCATAGAGTAGGTGGGGTTGGGTTGGACGGTGGTAGTGAATGACTGACACAGTTTTTGATGGAGTGCAGACATGGCTGACTCACCCTCTCTCTTTCCTCCGCCTCCTCTTCTCCTCTCATTCTATTCCTCTCCTTCCATCTCTCTATCTCTGCATTCTGCTCACTAGCCGGGGTCGACACCCCTCCCTCCTGAACCCACCCACCCTCCTCTCCTCCCATCCTCTCTGGCCTTATTGTTTTACATCTCTTCATTCAGGCTTTTATGGCTGCTTCGTCCTCGTGCAGACCCATCTCACCACCTGATGATGGGTTCCTCCCCCAGTTATCGCGGCTATTTATTATCAACGTCGATCCACATCGCATTTCTCTGACTTTGGGAAGATGGTTTTCACATTGGATGGCTTTACCGACTGGCCGTATAACAAATCCACTGAGAGGCCCACACAAACACATGCGCGCTTGCACGTAAAATGACACAGCCAGAGAGGAAGCCTCACATCACTATATTACACCGCAGATTTACTAGGCGGTAAAATGCTACGTAGCATTTTAATGCTTCATAGTGGAATACTTTGACAGCTTTTCCAGATACTTTTTTTCACCAAAATAATGCCTTTTTCATGCTGTATTTGGAAATTAGTGTTAGTATCTCGATGACCTTTACTGCTGGGTCAGTGATAATTTTAATGTGACGGGGGCTAAGCCATTCCAAACTGCTGACACATATCTGTCTGCATGCGGAGATCATCTTTTCGGGAGAATGAGTCAGTGGGTGTTGATGACATCACACAAATTCCTGGAGATATGGAGGGAGTTTAAGGTGAAAGTGCAGTTATCAGGTCATGCTGTTTGAAGTCAGCAGTAGAGATACTGCTATCCATCAAGGATTTACTGTCAAACTGTTTCCAATGCAAATGAAATTGGTTAAGAAACTACTAGCGGTACACCTCACATGTTTCTCCCTGGTTTTGAAAATCTTGTTCATGAAATATGTTATCAGATCATCACCTATTTCAGCTTTCCCTTTTAGTTGCCCTCTGACAAACGCAGAGGGAGCGCTGTAAGCTAACTGGAAATCCATTGGCGCTATACCTCTGTGAGTCATGTAGTAGGGGGGAACATGTTTTAGCACTTAACCTCCATAGAAGGAGCAGCTGTGGGGCCCGGAGGGACTGTGCATTCAATAGAAGAAGGCCGGCTGGATGCCTAATTAACTAGGCTGGCTTGATGATACAATAGCATCTATTGAAACGGCCAATACATTTGTGGAACACTGGCTGAGGCCACAGTGGTGAACAGGTCAAAGATAGGGGGTCAGCTCCAGCCTGTAAACCTCATTTTAAACAAATGACTTCAGATGTCACATTAGTCTGTGCAAAAAAAAGGTTTATCATTTTTTTGTGTCACTTATTTTCAAAGCATTTCAGCACTTTAACAATTCATACTTTCACTATAATTGCAGTATAAAACCAGTGTTTCCTGATCTGTACTGATCAATGGTTATCATCCTCTTTGGTTATTTAGTTCCCATTCAGTATGTGCAGTCTTTCAATGAATTGCAAATAAATCACTCTAGTCCTGACAGCAAAACTCTTTCGAACAAAGGACAAAATCAGCTTTAACAACATCTCCACGGGGATATATATATTTATTTTTTTGACAAAATATACTTTAGCAAGTTGATGTAATCAGTGAATGTAGTGTTGAGGGTGGATTTACTGGATTTGAGGTAGCTAAGAATAGACGAGGAACCCCAGGTAGGGCTCCACTCATTATGGATCGATCCCCTCTCTCCTGTGGCAGGTCCTCTGCAGGCCTGATTGAAGTGTTTTCACCCAGGCTTCATACATCTGTTAAAAAAAAACATCTCTCTGCCTCCTATTGATTTCAAAATGTCAAAACCTAAACCTTAAGAGGAGCAGAACACACTCCGAAAGGCTTCAAGACGGGCTTAATGGCTGCTGAAGAAAAGCTGTTGGGAAAGTTTTTACCCAGTTTATTCTTTCTGTAATGGCTTCCCCTTTGTCTCGCTCATCAGAATGGATTTTCCGAGGGAAGAGGGAGGTGAAGCATATCTCCCTGCCATAACGAGGCAGAAACTGTCAGTTAGGATACCATCCCGTCTGGTTCGTTAAGGATTAGGCTGGTTGGGGAATGTTGTGAATTAATCCGGAGCGTCAGACATCACACCGAAGCCTCGCGCTGGATTAGTATTAGCTTTTGTTTGATTCATTGTGAATTAACCGACATAATCCACCTGGTGTCAGACACAATAAAAACACAGCAACTGACACAGAAACAGGATTAGGTTTACAGAGGAGAACAGTAGGCCTGACTGCCATCAGTCAGTAAACCAGGAATGCTGTTCAATCAAATTATATAAATGTCCTTATCCTCATCATAAATTGGCATTTTGCCATCTAATGAATTGTGAAACCTCTTTCCCAGCTGTGTGCCGCTGATAAGACGGAAGTGGGTTAGCAATGGCATGGTTGAACAGTTTTTTTTCCATTGCAACTCTCAATTTTACAGAAAGTTGGATGTGGCTCAGGCAAGTCCTGTTCTGCCCCGCAGTCACAGATTGGTGACGGCATGGCAGCAGCTGAGTCGTCATTCCCTTGGCTGAGGCTGAGAACCTGCAGCAGAGGAGGCAGACGTGCTGGGAACACCTGCTGGGTTCCCTGCCTCTGTTTCTCTCCTTGCTTCCATCTCTCCACGTGTCCCTCGCCACTTCTCTCCTGAATCTGTCACTGCCTTTTCTTTCATCTGCATCTATATTCCCCTCCCTTCTCCCTCCACCCCTTCTCCTCCCTTCGGCTTCACTCTTCCATCTCTCCATCCCTGCTTCCTTGCATCCCTGCTCTGCCCAATCACAGGCGTGACAGCAGCAGAGCTCCGCAAACACTCCCCCAGGTGCCGGTCTACCTTACCTACAGTAATGTGTCGTCTCTGTATTACACAGGATGTGGTAAGAATGACACTGCGGGGCTGGTATGTATCACCAAAGACATTATGTTTACACTCTTTACAGATTTTTCGATTGGAAATAGACATCTGCACCTTATCTGAACAACCAAATACTGTAGGTCGTTTGTCATTTTCTAAGTAATTATTACGCAAATTCGATTTTTTTTCATCCACCATCTTTATTTTTAAGATGTGTAGGTAATGTAGGGACAAGGCTTCGACAAGGTATACACATTTGTGGTGATAGTCTTCTGCATCAGTTTTGAGCCATGTTTCTTTCTGATAGTATTGTAATAGTATTGTAATAGTAATTGTGTCATATAAAGGCACCAGTAATAAATGGACTGTTTCTTAACCAGTTAAACATTAGCTCACAGCAACTTTAAACAACTCTAAAGCCTTCACACCCACACATATTCTATATTCAACACATAGAAATAGAAAAAAAGACATTATGGTTCAATGTAAATTAGGGGAATATATGTTTAAGTTAATGGAGTTACAATTCTTGGTTAAGACAGAGAACAGATTGTGTTCAATCTTAAAAGAAACCAATGTTGACCTTTGGAAGGAAACCGGTGCAAACAGTGGCCTTTCGTGTCAAAGTCAGAAACTTCAAAAGAGGTCAGTCATTATTTGCATGACCACCAGAGGCCGCTTGTCAGGAAAACGCCAAAATAGAAAAAATGTTGAGAAAAAAAGTGTGTTTTTTTTTCTCCCTCACATGCTGTCAGCACACAAACGCAACCCGATGGAGAATAGCTGAGTGAGGTCACTTCTATTTGTGGGGTCAAAGCCCGCCAATGCAGTCACAGTTGAGACTCTGAGCACTCAGACTCAGCCCTCTCAAAGCCCAATCACTCACATCGGAAGCTCGTAGTCGTGGCAGGATGACTGATACTTATTGCTGGTTCGCCATCATCATGTTTAGACAACCTCAATACATAATGCACGACCCAATGTTGTGTGTGCCTGCAGTATGGTCATACATGTTGTAGATGGGAAGTAGATGCATCAGTCACAAAGGGCACGTGAAGGATGACTGGCTGTCTTCCCATGTGTTTCGAATGGAGAAACTGTCATGGATTTCTCAATTGATTACACGTCCTCACATCCAGCTAGTAATTGCATAAGAGTCAAGGCAAGCTGGGTTTCTGACCAGAACATTCAATCACTTTTCATCTATTATGAAGCATATACTCAAAGCTCAATATGTAAAGAGTCTGAGGCACCATCATGATGAAAAATTGAACACATTAATAACCTACCACTTTGTGTTTTTGTGCATCTTCAGCTTAATGCAAGTCCTAATTCTCACTGTCCCGACATTTTACCTTTTCTATTTCGCTGTCTCGACCTCTTGAAGATGGCCTCTGATTCATTTTGTCAAAATAAGGACATCTCCTTCAATGCTCCAGACTACTTGATGTCTCGGGCTTTCATACTGATAGATGAAAGGAAGATAACAATGTCCGCAAAATGGAACCCTAATACCGTTCTCAGTCGGCTCCGTTATCGCACAGATCATAGAGAGATACTCATGAAAGGGCCCAGCACGGAAATAAAAGCAGTTTTCCAAGCAGACCACGGCACAAATAAGTGGAGGCACCTTGAAATGCAGAGTGGTCGGTCAGTCAGTCGGTCAGTCAGTCAGTGTGTGCTCCCCTTTCCCAAAGTGCACTGGGGGCTCGATAGTGTCAGTGCCCATGTTGTTTCTGTGACCCCTCCTCTGTGTTCAGTGGAGGCAGCGCGAGGCAGGTTGCCAGAAGCTCTCAGGGCTGGTGGAACAAAATGTCTCAGCGGGTCTTGTTCTATTTCCCTCCAGTAGCATTCAACACCTCCCCATCACATTCGCACAGACAGCCTCCCATTAACATACGATTCAAATCTAACATCGCCTTTCATTCCATGCAAAAGGGCACCCAGAAACGTGTAATTATTTTCTCTCTTCCCTCCCTGTGATCAAAGCCCAAACAGAGAGTGATTACAGAGAGTCAGGTTGTCTTTGAAGACCCCTCGTTCTGTTTGGTTACAGTATAAACAGGGCCGGGAGACGCCACAGCGCTAACCTCCCCTCAGCAGGCAGACACTTGCCGAGTGGCAGGTGTGCCTCTGTTTACAGGCAGCCGCTGTTAGCATGGTGCACTTCAACCCTGACCCGGCCGTCTCAGGGTCTCGGGTAGTTCTCTCACCCCACAGCTCACTTTCTCTGTCTACGGTCGTAAAAGCAGCAGCAGCAGCAGCAGGCTCCACCGCATCCCTGTACTTCTCCTTGAACCCTGGCTGTAAAACATAGTTTTACGTGATCTGATTTTGGTTTGTGGGGTTAGACATGGCAAGACTGAGAGATGCGCTGATTGCAGTGTTTATAAAGGGAGGGTGAAGTATACGAAGAGATTAAGAGAGGAACCATGCAGAGGGGATACTCTCTTGCGTATCATAGGAACCATGCTGTAAGATTTCTTTTTAATTTGGCAGTTCAAACATCATAGTTTGCCCAGCGCTTTGCCTTTTTCCAGCTGTGTATTTACAGTAAATGGATGACTGAATTACAGCAAGGAACGGTGAATCAATTCCTGTCCTCTCTCTCTCTTTTTGTTATTTTTAGGTGGGGAGCAAACAACTGAAAGCGAACACCATTCAACGCAGTTATGCCGAGATTTCCTAAGACCTTCCAGCTGTGAGGGCTATAGCATAATGATGATAAGACAGGGTAACAATCTCCTTATAGCCTTGGTTTTACATGTGTTTACCAGGGGAGCACATGATAAAATGGTAATTATGTGAGAACTGCACATAGCAAAACACTTTCGTGTTCAGTATAATGAAAAAGCTTTCTGCCTTTTTTTGTGTGTAAATTCCATAACCACCATACAGTTTCAAACGTATCACCTTATCTTGTGGTTTACTCTGCAGACATCTACTGTGAATGTTGGATGTCAACACACAGAATAAATCCCTCACTGACAGTCTCGAGGTATTGGCTGCCTCAGAATCACAGTAATAGCTTATTTATTATAGTTGAAATGAGTGTCAGGTTACGCTTACCACTAACCAAGTGCATATGGCTCACTCCAGTTCTTCAGCACAAAAGATTTACATATTTTCAATTTTGTATTATGATATAGTGAACTAAAATAAACAGTTATAGCCCATGCCTTTCATGCATGGTATTGTGCAACACAGGGCTTTAAAACGTAGGCATGTCCACAATATTGCAGTTTCTAAAAGAAAGGTCACAATTAATTTGACACATTTTCTCAGATGCCATAAATGGAAATCAAGCAAGTCAGTTGGACAGGAACATTTGTAAGGTTTTTAAAAAAAAGATTTGAGAAAAAACTAAAGTGAAAGTTGCTGGTTTGATCCAACTGAGATTTGCGCCTGCGGTTTGCATTTGGCAAGAAGCCATGCCTTTGCTCTCTGACCTTGCTGGGGAAAAAAAGTGTCATACATGTACTCACAAACACACACACACACACACACACACACACTGTATTAGAACGTGACTGATATGTGTGTCAGTGGCCCAGAGCAGCATCTGTACATGTGTGCTGCACTGTTGTTGAATCTGCGTTTCAACACTTGTCTTCAGGCAGCACTGGGAAGTACAGCAATATTCCCAAATATCCTCCATCTCGTCTAAACACACACACACACACACACACACACGGCTCCCAGCAGACCACTCTACCTCTGCAGAAGCACAGGCTCACATCAGCTGAGCACAGAAAGGGCCTGTCACAGGAGGAGCAAGACGCGAACCATTAGCAAATTTACGTCAGCCCAAGCGCAAGGGTCAGCGCGGTCAGGCGGACCACCCAACAGCTTGGTCATGAAGGGCAAAGACACAGAGGAGGGAGAAGGAGACAGAAAAAGGGACTGTGAGAAGAAGAAAAAAAAAGGGGAGGGAGTAAAGGAGCGTGGCTATCTCCTTTCAGACAGTCCTGCTGAAATGTGCTGAGATGACACAAGCCTTTACATACGGTGTGTGTGCACTCGGTTGTGAAGCCATGTGTACTGTCAGCACTGTTGAGGTATTGTTCATTATCGTACATGTGAGTGTGCGACTTTCTGCATCTGACTCTATGAGGCGCACAAACAAGTATGTGTGTGCTCTTATGTTCAAGGAAAAGCATTCTTCAAGTGAGTGGGTTGCTTTTTTCCTCCCTGCAGAGTGATGACAGTGTCCAGTCTGCTGCCCCAACACTAAGCTAACACCGTAGGCATCACAGGCATACTTTCGGCTTCATATTTTCCAACAACACCCGGCTTGGGTTATTTGGGTCGTCATGACATGACAGAGTAATTGGTTTGCACAGATCACTCCCCGTATTTGACAACCTGCCCCCTTTACTGTCTGAGCGCTCCGGTCAAGCAGCTTATAAATCTTTCACTGACTTGATTAATTGTCTCAAAAGTGCTCCTCTGCCAGGTAAATAAATAATGAGCAAAGTGATGATTTCTATTGTTGTCCATTCAGCAGGTTGACCTGCTGAGAGGTCGACTGTGAAAAACGCCTCTCAGGGAGGAGAAGGGAAATATAATATTTAAAGAAACACATAAATTGGTCTCCAGAGGTGTTTTGTCTTTTATGGTGTAATCCATGTGGCGTGTTTGTATGTGTGTGGAAGAGAGGAGTGTATCTATATACACGTCTGCATATGAGGATCATCTCTTCCTATTTTTTAATCGGAAATACGTTTTGCATGGACCAATTCACGCATACACTGAGGTCAGCTTCATAAAAAAGGCTACAAGCATATCTCCATGTTAAAGGATGACTTTTCGTTTTAATTGAGACTTGCCTTTTCTGCACAGTGACACAGCTTTCATTTCAGTGCCCTATCATCATTTCTAGAAGTGAGGATTTAAGAGGAAGTGTTGGCAACATGCCCCCTGGTCTTGCAAACCAGCAGGGGGCAGAGATGTGTGTGTGTGTGTGTGTGTGTGTGTGTGTGTGTATGTGTGTGTGTGAGGGGTTGTCGGGTTCCTGTGTGTTCCTTAGAAGATTTTATTCCTCCTCCACCTTCACTTTAATGACATCAGAGAAGAGACAGTAGTTCACTGCTGGAGAGCATACCAAACAGGAAGGCTCTCCCTCGCTCTCATACAGTGTCTCCTTGGGTATTACAGCTCAATATGAGGTGTTCTGTTTGGCCTGGCTGGGTTTTAATAAAACCTGACAAGGATTTATCACCTGTTCATGGCTCTATGGGCTGCCACTCTGTCAAACAGAGGTGGTGGCGGCAGTGGTGGTTTGGGGGGGGTCTACGGTATGCAGCAGTCATATTCACCTCATATTAATGTGTTTGCGAGAGAAGCGAACTCGCCTGGAGGAACAAGGCAATGAGGTTGGCTGATGAAATGAATGCATTAAAGAGCAGGCCATCCCTTTCTTTCAATGAAACTGTTTGTGTGCCCTCCCTCAAAAACCTTCCCTGATTGAGACACGTTTCATTTTCATGCATATTACGACACCTCAATCGTCAGGTGCGGTATTAACAGGGGGAAAAAGTTTATTAACACAGTAACAAATCTTCAAAGGAGGTTACAGGAACACCTGTAGATGTAGGGCGGTGTAAATAACATTGCATCATCCCGAGGAAGGTGGCTGTCTTGCGTCAAAATGTCCTCTGAAGAGGTTTCATTATCCTCTTTCCATCTACCCCCCTCTATCTCTCATCATTCTCTCTCCATCCCTCACTCCACGTCATCCTCATTTCTGTGTGTGCCTCTCACCAGGCATCTCCATTGAGGACTTCTTCAGGACCGTTGCTAGGTGATGGCCCCCTGATTAACGAAGGAGCAAAGGGGTGTGTGTGTGTGATGTGAGGGGGGGTGTGTGCGCACACGCGTGTGTGTGTCTCTTTCTCGGCAGTTATCACTAATTGACAGCTGCCGGCCCTCAGGGCTGTATTCTAACCCCGCACACCCAGTGTAATCGCAGGGCAGGGCTCTGTCGCCCCCCGTAGGACACAGAGAGGAGGCTGGGGGGGTGGTTGGGGGGGGGAGAGATGGGAGAAGGAAACCAGGAGGGCAGCGAGGAGCAGGAATAGTGAGATTGGAAAAGAAAATACGGAGAGGAGGGTGGAGGGGTGAGGGCATGCTGTCTGAGGGAGGGGGTCCCCAGCTTTACCACAGTGCCAGTCTGCCGGCTCAACACCATCTGGAAGTATTCTCAAACACTGGCCAACAACTCTCCCCACTCCAAGTAGGACAATCTGATTATTCAGCCCCTCCTTTTTGCAATATAACTCAAATTAAAATGAGATTATTGCGATCATACTTTGGGCTCAGAGGTTGATAATGAGCTAGGGGCACATGTGAGTGTGACTGTATATGAGGTCTGGGTGATATATACTGCAAATGTTTGCCAACTTTGGTTTCAAGTTTGCTTTAGTCTGAAAGGCTTTCAAACATTTGCTCGGGGTGCTTTGAGTCAAAAATTGAAAAACTGTCAAAGCTATCAGTGAAACTCTGGGTAATTTTGAGAAGTGGGGAAATTGCAAACTACTGTAATAAAAAAGAATTATCAAGAGATTGTTAAACAAAGACTTTCATGAAATGAGTATTTATTATGTATTCAATAACATAATCATTCTCTTATCACTAGTACTTTGAAAGCTGACTGAAATAAGTAGCACTTTTTTTCATTATGGTTATGAGAGAGTGGCAACAGAAATCACACAGCAGATGACTACGTGCTGCTGTATTTGAAACATTTCCTTCCTTTTTCAAAAGGCAAGCAATTAAAAAGGCCTTGTCAAATATGAACTGTGCCTAAATGTATAGGGTGACAGAGAAACCGCAATATATCATATTACATTCAAAGTAATTAGTAAAAAGCTCTTGATGCATGTCGTCCACTGTCATCACTGCGTCTCCTATATGCGAAAATGCTTAATAATAAACATTTCTGCTGAATCCTCAAACACATAGCATTCGGTTTGATGTAGTAAAATATAGAAGCCACCGATTTAAAACCCATGCCTCTTGTACAGAAGAGCAGAAACACAATTACAACTGTGTCATATCCACTCTATGTAATCGCAATGAGTGATTATTTTCACAGGAAGCGTGAATTAAATTACAGTCTAGGACATGTTTGTCCCATGATAAAGCTGCATTCCCTCCACTGTAATTATCTTCATATTACTGTAATTATTTGAAAGTGTGCAAAACAGATTATTCCCTTTTGCCTCCGACTGCTGCACAGATCCTCTTTCAGCTTGGGCCGGAGCCTGTCACACACAGTCTGCCTCTACGTCTTCATGCAGACTTTGACATTGCCGAGCAATCAATAGATCCCCAGCATAGAAATGCATCTCACCCTGATTATAATGAAGATAGCTGGTCATTTAAAATGCTAATGGCCAATTTCACCTAATAAGAGACATTCAGCCCAGCAGTTCATTAAAATTTAGAGGTGGAAAAGTCTATTCCAATTAGGTTTCACCCTTTTTCCCCCCAGCGCCGAACCCATTAGGATTTTAAGAAATGTCGAAATGTCCCATCTCACAATCTTAACACTCTGCGGAGGAAGCAAGCTTAAAACTTGAGTGGAGGGTCACTGAACAAAAGCGCCATTGAGGAACATTAGTGCCAGTTTGCACATGACCTCATCTGCTCCTACATTTAAGTCGTTGTGCGTAACACAGACAGATAGCGGTTTCAGGTCACACTGCTCTTTTCAGTTGTTGGTCCATCTTTTAGTTTCTACCCTTTAAAAAGCCACCACAAGTATTACCTTGTATTCATTTAAATGCTATGCAGGTGGTACGTAATGATTTAAACGTACAGTGTTTAAGGTCCTTAAAATAAACCGTCAGTGGGGAAAAGTGAATCAAACACACTCTTAATCTAGAATATGCAGATAAGAAATTAATCTCCTAATAAAACAAATACAGCCTTGCAATATCCATGTGTCAAAACATATAGCAAGGGATATGTGTGTACTCAATTGTTGTGCATTTAGCAAAATCGCACCTGTACCACAAGGATTACACTTTATGCACACTTTCATGTACAGCTCTGTGCCTGGAGATATGTCTTTTTATGCAGGCTGTTCTCAAACAGGATTCCTAGATAAAAAACTAAAAAAAACATATTTGCTGTAATTCTTAGATATCCCATGAAATTAATGTAAATTGCGTGATCATGAACTTGGAGGTATAAAGAGTACAAAAGGCAGATATTGATAAGACTGATCAATGTTGTATCTGTCACTTAACTTCAGTACTTAAACCACTTTCGTGTTTATTTGAACCTAAACCATGATCCTTTCCTAAACTTAACCAAGTACTTGTGTCGTCTAAACCTAAGTTGTTTCCTGTTAAGAGGGAATGACCATTTTGAAAAGACTGTAAGTGAAAGATAACACTTTTTTGTAAGATATCATCTGAACTATTGGATGAGGATAGGTTGTATTATTAAATTAATCTTATTAGTGCATTAATAAATAAAGAGTAAATGTAATACATATACTCCACTCATCATGGATGAAGATACGGTATCTTCACAATTGGATAGAACCCTAAAACGTGTCTATACAAAGTGTACGAATGAATCCAACAAAAGATATCTATTTTCCTGCAGTGTTTCATTTTCAGTTCCCAGTAATCTTGCCAGTAACAACAGGATGAACTCTTGTCAGATCCCAGGAGGGAGTTATATGGACGGTTGTAGCTGCTTGCAGACACAAATGGAAACCAATGGACCCACGAGCAGACAACCTTGAGGTTTGTCTGAAATCGCCTGGATGATTCCGATCAAATCTGGAACAATCGTCTGCAGAGAGGGAAATGTTCTTTTCATTTGGGCGAAAAGGTCAACCAACATGTACAGCAAAATGGTTCCATCTGCAACACAAGCAAATCAGGGGATGTGCGGGCTCGCTGTTGAGCTCAAATCAGATAGCAGGACAAAAAGTGAAACATAAACACCAGATCTGAGTGAGTCAAATGCCCAGGAAAATGCCCTCTTTTTTTCTTTGTATTGAATTAAACATGTTGATGTAGATGCAGATTAGCTAAAAAATGTTTCCTAAACCGAAAGAAAAGTGGTTGCAGAAAAATAATTAACATTTTTACTTTAGTTTTTGCAATGTAAAGTACAGGTCCAGCATGACTGGAGGTTTATTTTCTTTCCCGCAGTCCCGTTCTGATGCGACTGTGAGACTATGTGACGTCTACCTTGAGGATGTTGTATTCATGTGATCTGGCAAGACACTGTTCCGCTACTCATTCACAGTGATACATATTTTTCTGTGGACTCAACATGACGTCTCAGAAGTCTTTTTTCGATGCCTTTTGTAGTTGAGTGACTGAGCTTGCAGGATAAACACCCATGAAAATATCTTTTTTGTGGTACACAAAAAGTGTAAAAATAATATTTAAGGGATGGAATATGTAAAACAAATCATGCTGCCATATGACTTCAGTGGAATAAAATGTGTGCAGAATCATATCAACCTAAAAGTGGATTCTTAAATATGATAGAGCATAAACATAAACCCCCAAAAGTACTATTTAATCCTATGTTTTATTAAAAGCATCATTAAAACCAATTTTAAATACTGTCAAAGAAAGCATTGCCAAAAGCCTTCTCACAGTACCTAATGCAACGCACATACACATGCACACTCATAATCCAATTTTATTCTTCATTTTATTTTGACACCTAGGGCAAGTTCATTGGGAGAGGCAGATAGCGTGCATCCGTTTGTGTGTAGTGTGTCAGTGCTTAGTGTGTAATCTGAGAGGAGTCTATATTAGCATAGTGAATCAAACAAAACAGCGGCTCTGCCAGTGATGTAAACACAGCAAATTAAACCTTCTGCAGTTCACTGCCTGGTCATCTTCAGCTAATTTGACTGTGCAAGAAATCAAGTCTCCACTCAATTACAGCATCTGCTTCCATGCAGAACTTTGAGAGCGGATATCTATTATAACCGAGGACTGCAAAGCCCTCTTTAAAAGGATTTTTTATGAAAAAAATCTTACAAAAAAGTACAAATATATGTGCATAATACTGATACAAATGCCTGATGGGATTTCATTACATATGCAAGATTTGTTCTTCCCAAACTCTCTTCTTTTTTTTTTTTCTTGTTGTAAGAGTTGTTTTTTTCCTGACCTTTCCGGTCAGAACAAGACCTCTTCCACGCTCTCACAGCCGGAAAGCCATTGGCAGGCCTGTGGCTGGCAATTATGCCTTAAACTGCTCTCCTCTTTCTCTTCTTCCAAACTCTTAGGCATGCTGGGTATCTACCACCCCCTGCACTCCCAGTAAGGTCCCCAAGCCATTAGACAAAATAAAAAAGAATATCGGCTGCTCGAGATTCAACAGTAGTTTTTGCAGCTGAAGGTGCATGTAAGATCTGG
Organism: Taurulus bubalis; assembly: GCF_910589615.1. Taxonomy (NCBI): domain Eukaryota; kingdom Metazoa; phylum Chordata; class Actinopteri; order Perciformes; family Cottidae; genus Taurulus; species Taurulus bubalis. The sequence continues at coordinate 7,189,369 of NC_136589.1, read as the reverse complement.
CCAGAATTTTAGTTTAAAAGTTGCACAAAAAAAAAGAGTGAACGTTATCAAAAGAGTGTGAATAAGTAACAACTTTGACATGATACCCAAGATGACAACGTATTGTGCTGCAGAGATATCTACTCAGAACCAGCAAGGTCCCGACCTGCTTGTGTCGCGCCAGTCTGCCCTCAGTCCAGCTTGTCCATAATACATACATACATGGTCCCTAGTTTTTGGGATAATCCAAAATGGCCGAAACAAGAAAAGGACTCGTCCTCCCCTCCACCACAGAGCGTGCTGCAGCTCCAGGTGACGTGCACCCAGTTAGCGGTTAGCAGTTAGCTTAAAAACAGCCAGCGCAGGACAGGGGGTCAGAGTCCAGACGCATTGACTTTCCACTTGGGATTCTACACTGGTTACGCTGCTTAGACCCAGTGTTTCGCCAATCCACTGTGACTCCCGGTGCTGGCGTTTGTGCTGGCAGAATTTGAGTTGTCCGTCTGTCTCCAGGAGCCGCACAGTGCTCTCCTTCCGGCGCAGTGGTCTCCTGGCTGCCGGGAGGACAATAGACAGGTGCTGGTTGTTTTCTCAATTCAGCCACTTTGGACTTCATCCAACAAACTAACTATCAAAGCGCACAAACACAGATGGCTAACGGAAACTACACGGCAGTGTTATTTTGACTGGCTCTCAGCGCTAAGGTTACATTTAGCATATTCTCCTGCTGTTAGTTAGTTGTAGGCTTTTTTATTTGAAATAACCGATGACTATAAACCCAGTAGTAGAGATGTAATGCTGCCCCTTTTTTTGTAGCAGATGGCCAGATACAACACATTGCACCTTTTAACTGACCAAATCCTACAAGTAATATCTAATAGTTAATATTGGGATTCAATAAAAGGCTACTAACCAGGACATTTAGTGAGGAACATGTTTATTTTGTATATATGCGGTACTCGTTGGTATGCAACAGGAGAGTGTATGAGGGATTTAAGGGCCCACCCTTTACCTTCGGATGTTATTTCTTCCGCTGTAACAGATCTTGTTCAGGCTGATTAGCTGCTTTGAAGGTGTGTTGAAACAAGACAGTGTTTCTGAGCTTTCCTACATCTGCACAAGCTAAGACTTGGTTTATTGAACTGTGAACTTCCCTTTAGCTCACCGCAGCAAATGGGCCAACCTGACTTCATCCCTAATGAGTCTGAGATCGATCACCTCTTAATAAAATCAGCATATTTCAACAGTGCAGCTGTGGTTTCTCCAATGTAGTAAAATTAAATAATGTATCGTTATTCTGAGCAGCATTTAGTGACATATTCCTATTTAGTTCATCTCATGGAACTGATTAAAAAGACGTAAAGCGCAAAGATACAACTTGATTCAAGTAAAGCCATTTACAGTATTTGATTTGCATTTTTTCTTAAAGCAGAGCCGTGGATTAGCAGATGGGGAAGATTTTGGTATGCTCTCAAAGAATTTCACACTCTATAGTCTGAAAAGCAAAAATATGCTGAGGTGATAGATTACCCGCTGTACTTTAATATAAAAACCAGGCTGGGAGATATCCAGCTGTATTTAGACTCAAACCCTCTGCAGAGGCTTCCCTTGTCTCACTGCAGCTGAATAGCACACAAGGAGGCAGTTAGTGACCCAGTGACCCCATCCACACAGAAACAGAGCTGGGTGGGATTATATCAACGTTAGCTGGACCCAGGCCATTGCTTAGCCATAACATTCTGGCCAGAGATAACATACACTTTTAATTACATATGGACTACAGCTATGCTAAATTTCTCTCGTGAACCCTCTCCTGGGAGGTCGCCACTAAACTTGACATAATACATCAAACACAGCTTAACGTGATTACAATGTGCAGGGGTCTGCAGTTAAGTCAAGAGCAAGGGGGAAGTTGGCAACTCTTTTGTCTTCGGACAGGTTGTGTAAAGGCCCTTCAACTCACCTTTCCTAAGAACTGAATTTTTTATTAAATGAAACAATTATCAAACTGTTAACTCTCAAGTTTGAAGTGTGTCCAAGGTCACCTTCATTTGTACGTCTATGCATCGCTATGTGTTTCCCAAACCTATCTCCTAAAAGTTATGTTCATATATGATTGATTTGCAATAGCAAATGTGTTTTTAAGACAGGTAATACTGCTTTTTTTCCCTTCAACATCACAATTAAACGGTCAGTTTATTGCCAACGCAAAACATATCTTCAATAAGTCTTAAATTAGTTTTCCCTCCGATATGTCATGGTAACTAAAACATGATTCATACGTCGTACGTCTCACACAACTTTGTAAGAGCATCCGCACAGGCTCCATGCAGGCGTGCGTCTCAGTTCCATCTCACGGGGATGACCACAACTTGAAGCGTGCATTTAGGCTTCAAGCCTATTTTTTGGACAATACACGTGTAAACCTGAGGTTGATGCTCCATAAAAAAGTACTGAATAATGTGTGTTTGGCCGTGGGCGGTGGGCGAGCAGCTGTTTAAAGGCCACAATGCAGTCAGCAGTGCGTGTGCACTCCCGTTAGCCAAACACACCGACCAAACACTAAAAGTGGGCAATGAGTGAGAAGTCAGCGGGCAGTCAGTGGCAGTAAAACAAGCGTTTCAGAAAGTGTGAGTCATCGCAACCTTGAGAGGTCCTTGAGCATGCAGCCATCATGCAGTTTACTGCAGCAGAATGAAACATTATCAGTGGACACGCATTTGGTTTCCACCTGCCCGCTGCCACTGGAAACAGGATTGACGAGAGCTGTGAGACTCAACCAAAACAGTAAGTTGTGGGCCGTAAAACCAAAACAATGAGCCGAAAGATGTTGTAACGCTGTCGAGTGGAACTACAGCGCTGGATAATAATCCCCTGGTGGTTTGTCGCTCCAACTTTCCCATCACACACAGTGATTTGATTCATTGTTATTTTTAAAATATTGATTAGTGTAGCTTTAAGTTTGCCCCCAAACACATTCTGCAAAGTCAATTACAGTCTAGAACACATTTTGTTGGAGTCAGGGTTGGTGTATGTGCGTTCATAATTCAAGGTTGCATGAGGCTCCCTAATTTACTCTAAATCTGCATAATGACTATTTTGAACTGCTTAACATGCACTCTTGCACCTGGCTAAAGAAGACAGTCTGAATACTAACAATTTATGGAAGAAGACAGAGGCAGTCCAATACCCTTGATGCTGAAGTTGATGAACGGTAGCGAAGCAGCTAATGTTGCAGGCTGTCTTGACATTTGAAGACACATCACGGCGCTCCCGCTTCCCTCGGCCGTCATTAATAAACGCTTTTCAGAATAAACAGATGTCATTTTTGTTAGCATAAAGCCCAAAATAGATTAATTACATTCGGCCTGTGATTTGTTTTTGTCGAGCACCTGACCCTGTGCATTCTGTCTTCCTATCATGACAGTACATGGAGAAGTAATCTCGTCAATCAGGTCTTTGCCATTTCAAGGTAACCTCAAAAGTCTGTCAGACCGCCAGAGCGTCGGGCGGTCAATGCAGTGCGCCGTGGCAGCGATGCGCTCTGAGCCACGGCGCCGAGGCCTAAGGTGTATCAGCAGGTGCATCACCGTAGGGAGAAAAGGGAAGCGACTGCAGCAACTGCAGGCCGTTGGAAGTCATCGGTTAAATCTCTTTAGCTGTTGCAGCTCGCTGTATCACCATGATACACTGCAAAACACTTCTGATAATCGGATAGTTAAAATTCCGTTAAGTTTACAATCTCAATAACATTGAATGTAATTAGTAGAAGACGAACTGGAGTGTAGTGTTGATGAAACAAAGCTCAGGATCATGTTGTTCCAATACATTCTTGTGTATGATTAAAGTGTAATTGCTTCATGTTCAAACTTTGCATTTAAAAAAGTGAATTATTCCTTCCATAAGGCATCCAGAAGAAAAATGTTACAGGCATTCATAAATGGGCTCAGATTGCAGATTCCGCTGATTAGAGATGCGTATAAAATATGTCAAATCAACCAGTTGCATTTGCATTTATCAAACCAATGTGACTGCATGTAAATTAAATGATGTGGCCCCATAAAGAGTTGTTTTTCATGTCTCAAATAACAACCCATTTACTGCAAGCCGCAGTAACGTAGACTGTTAAAGAGGAGACCATTTAGCTGATGATGAATAATTCTGTCCGCATTTCCTCCTAAAAGCCAGTTTGGTTCTAGGACTATTTTCTAGATCCTGGAAGGTCGATGTGCCAACATGCTGTGAATAAGCCTTTGACAGACTGTTGGTTTTTATTGTTTATTTTATATTTTTTCCCAGACATTAATTGCCAAAAAATGTATATCTAAAATGTAATGACACCAAAGTTGAAAGCTGTCAACTATTTGCACATCATCTTTTCTGAGCCAAAACCTGCACACTGTTCACCTCGTAGAAAATGCATTAGTTATCCCTAAATTTCCATTTCAGGCCTGAGGTCCCTAGTATAATTCAGCTGATTTTTGATCACATGAATAAAGAGTGTCGGACAAGCAATTGGATTTGCATACACACTTGTCTAAAGTTTGCATTTACGCCATACCTGTGCACCACACACTAATGAGGCAATTATTTAGACAGCAGGCCTGCGAGTCCATTGGGGGAGATGCCACGGAGTTCGCAGCTGTGGGATTAACATGGTTAGCTGGACTTCAGAGAGGCAGAGGCAGACAGGGAGGGATTTCACACTATCTAATGAAGAAGACTTTTCACATTTCATGGCAAATAATGAATTCTAAAACAAATTTGCTGCGAAAAAAAGAGCTTCGCAAGAGTCATGGAATGCATTTTAAGCACAGGCCTGTTGGTAAAATGTAAATTTTAAAGGTGGAACGGCTGCTAATTCACTTTGATGTGCAGCAATTAGCTATATTTGTTGTAATGATAGTGATCAATAATGGTCAACAGGAAATACATTCTCACAAAAGTAATTTGACCCTAGTGTACTGATATTTACTGATGTACAAATACCATGTTTGGCAACTTAAAAAAAGCAAGTACCCTTTTCATGACCACGCTGATCAATCACCTTCCTGCTGCTGTAAATTGAATTTGGTGATGAGAGGCTAAAGTGTGCCACACACACAGTCTCATTATCTCACTCACCTGCACATACACAAAAAACACAAATAACCTTCATATTTGAGTTCGATTTGATAGCTCCTGCAATCATTGCTACATAAATGACCTACTTGAGAAGAGTGAATGCCAAAGGTCTGCTCTTAGCCTTTTTATCATAAGAAAATGAAGATTTCAGTTCAGAACACGTTTTATTTATCATATTTTATAATACGGGTAGATCAAATCAAGCATTCTGATTGGTTGAGAGTGAGTCACGAGGTATAGTTTATTCAGCCATAAAGTACTGTACAGCTTGTTTACATTTAGAGCGTTCCATATCAGTGCGCACTTAAAATAACAGGTAGATTTAAATTGCGTGACCGTTAGTTGTCATTTCAAGCTTGACAGTTACCAAACATGTTCGTGTAAACTTTGATATTGTAACGTCCGCAGTAGCAACTCGCATACGTTGGTTTCCTTAACTTGCAGGTGTATTGCTTGAGTGTTCACAGTATTGCAACGGGGCTCTTCGCTAACAGTAACGTTAGCTCAAACGGCACAGCTAACAAGCTGACTTAGCATCCCCCACACTAGCATAACGAACGACAACACACACGTCACTTCCTCCCTAAAATGAGATGAGGAATGGAAAGGGTTTGACCACAAAATCATGATAATTTCTTGTGAGAGATAATTACGTTGGTAATTTCCCGACGCGAGGCAAGTTCTCTAAACATCATGGAGGAGAAAAATGACGGAGAAAAGACGGACAGAAGCAGCGAGAGCACTTCTTTACATCGGTGGCTGCGTGTCTTCCTCCACCCTGCTTTCAACCGGCCTATGTGCGTCCCGGGACTATTTTCTCTGTCGCTGAAATGCGATACACAACGTTTGGTGGCTACAACTATTTTGTGCTGAAAGGGAGCCTACTATTACTATTTATAAAGTCGCAGGTACCCGTATTACCTGCTGCGCGTCGGGCCTAACAACTCCCTTGAACAGTACATTATTGCACGACACAGTACTGCCTCTCGTACCTTATTGCTTAAGTAGTATGCCTCAACATATTCCTCAATTATGAATTTGTCTCTTGTTGTACCTCAGTATCATGTTGTCGGGTCCAGCAGGCATTAGAGCTCCAGGCAAGGATCTTTTGAAACTAGTGCAAGACCAAGATAAAGAAAGAAATCACCTGTGGACTCAAATAAAGAGTATATCATTTGTCATCTCGTTTCAGTGATGATATTTCTGACATCTTTGTCCCAATGGCTTCAACAGGATAAAATCAATGTAAGGAACTTCAGCCTGTTGAAGATTTATCGTCAGGCAGCAGCATGTTGGTGAATAATGAGGAGCAGTGAAACGTTTGGCTGGATCAATCTGAAGCAAAGACGTTTCCCAAAAGCCTGACTAATTACACCCAGGCCTTCGATTACAGTCCGGAGCGAAACTACAACAAAAAAAACATCAATGAGTTATTTTGTCTCTTCATTTACTTTCTGAAAAGTCAGGGTTAGCACAAAATGAACCCGTATAAACTCTGCATTGCATCCTGAAGCCATGTTCATGCCAGTACATTGTGTCCTATTCATGAGAGGAGGCTGGCTGTTCCTCATGCAGGTTCAGTTAAAGTTACACATTAATATCCACAGATGACCTTTTGGATGAGCTGCAGCATTAGTCTTGTGCGTTCTAGCCTGTCCTGTGTGGACATAGAGTAATGTGCTGGTTGACCGCTGAGCTGACCCTTCCAGTCATTAGAATGTAGACCACATGTCTCGCCTGTTTCTACCTCCACTGGAACACGCGATAAAGTCTAAAACAAATACAAAGCAAATGTGTTGTATGAAGTCTTATCTGTGCTCCGCATACTGTGCTGATGGAATAAGCTGTATCTGGTTTGCTCTCTTCCGCTTAACGTGCATGGGCAAGCACACAAACATGCACGCACCTAAGCACGTCTACACATGTAAACACACACACACACACACACACACACACACACACACAATAGGACAGCAGCGACTCAACTGCACAGCCTTCAACCTTCAAATACCATTGAACTCTAGATTTGTTTTTGTGTGCCGCCCACAACAATGAAAAACGCTTGATTGACAAGTTCATATAACTGGAAACATTAGCATCTTAATTCCAGGGACTGTCACATTTAGTTAGCATCTCCTCTTCAAGGATGCGACTAATAAAGGAAAGGTATTCATGTTACTGAACAAGCCCTCCTTTATAACCTAATTGCTTTTGGTTCAATAGCTTAAAAAGTCATTAATTACAGGGCCAGCTTGTAATGTAGGTTAAGGTGGCTTTTTCACCAAGGTAATGAGCCGGCATGCACAGTGGCCAGGCAGATTTTGATGCGATAATAGGAGGGGTGAAAACCATTTTCTCATCTTTGCTCAATGACGGCACTGGCTGATAGAAGAGAGAGGCCTTTTCATTGGGCTTGAATGAAAAAAATCTAAAGAGGTAACAGATAATTGAATTTCAAACAGCGCTATTTGTAAAGCTGGCAGCATATTACACGTGAGGTGCAAATGGCCTTAGCCAAATGTGGATGACATCAAAATGATGTGTATTGTGGTAGCACAGAATGTAATGTGTTTGTATGTGCAAATGTGCATGTCCATTCTCCGTTTTCATTATATTCTCAATGGTGGCGGTTGGATGACTTTCTGTTTGTTTGCTGTTAGTCTATTGCGTTATTTTTCAATTCACTACACAAGACATGCTATTTACCGCTCTTTTCTTGGCATGGTATTGATTACCTGCTGAGGATTTCAAACATGAAGATACACATTCTACATTCTTGTTATTTCACAAATGTTGAGTGGCATGCCAATCTTCTGCAAGGTTTAACAATGTACATGCATGAAATCCATATAAGCGGTCTGTTTCACACAAAGAAGCATGTATTAAGAGGCCTTCACTAACGTCTGTTGAGGAATATGGATGAAGCTTAAACACGAGCATGTTGCCTAACGCTTCCTGTGAACCTCCTTCCATCGATCAGAGCTGCAGAACAGCCTTTCCTTTCAGACTGCCTCCGACGGAGCACATTCAACGGAACATTTTTGTCCTATGACCTCTAACCCCCCAGAGATCTGATGGCATTTCCTTGGTGGCCTCCACCTCGCGAGGCGAGTGAGAATAGAGGGACGGTGAGAAAGAGGAAGGAAGGAGAAAAGGAGGAGGGGAAGGGGGGGTGATAGCAGTGGTTGCTCTGTGACTTTGGAGGAGATTAGACGATTGAGTTCACCTTTAATGACGGTGGAGATAGTCTTTCAGTAGGGGGAAATGCCAGAGCTCAGCAGTTTGTTTTGTGTGGCTCTAAGAGCTTCCTGTGTCAGGTTCAGGTTGCCTGTCTCCCTCCCCAGCAGCGGCCCTTTGTCTCCGAGTCACAAAAGGCAGCACAGTGTTGGGTGATCGACGGAGCGGCTCAGCCCGGCTCCTCTGCCACAGCAAACCTAACCTCCTCGGGGGATTCTTCTGTGCGACTTTAAGGAATCTCATGACAACACAGTTGTGTGGGCGTGTCCCATTGCCAAATGAATCGTCTTCACACGGGCACACACTTAGAACACTCACGCACAAATACAACTTCACGGAAGGAGCTGCTCTTCAAAGCGTGTCGGATATGTTTCTGTCAGGCCACGTGCAGTTTTGTTTAATGGATTGTGGGAACTCAACACACTATTCTGTGAGGTTTTTTCTATGCATGTAGAGGTGGAAAGTTGTAATGAAGTAGGGAATGATTGTGCTTTTACTCAACCACAGAGATATTGTGTCAACATACTCTAAAATATGTATTAATAAAAAAAATATCTATGGCTACCAGCTGTGCGTGCCCATACAAACACTAACATATACTTATAGAACACCATAAGAGGCTGGTTCATAGAAGCAGAGGAGGCAAGAGGGACATAAAAAAAATAATCAAAACGAGCAATTGGGTGAAACAAACCATTAAGAAATCTCAGAATCATTTATAAGATATTTTTTTTCTTCTTCGATCGTCCCTTAGGGCAAAAACTCATATTAATTTAATTTTCATCCTAATCTGTTATTGGCCAAAACACTTAAAATGATGCTCCAACAGAGGATGTCCTCCCTAACCAATTAACAACTATACAATATTGATATTGCTTTGGTAAAATGATAAATTCCAAATTTCATCTTCAATTCTATCCCACTGTATTGTGTGTGACTAACTGGCTGTAAAGTGATTGAGAGATTCATTCAGTATCATATAAAAAAATATGAAAGTGTGCAAATTGCTCACTACTTTACAAAATTACCATAAATCACTCAGACAATCATATTTTATTTACGCTTTCATAACAGTCCAAATATCCTTTTTTCCTTTCATTTAATTGATTTTCTTTTTTATAGATTTACATTTTCTAGCTGCATGTTAGCAAACGCAACACTTCACAGTAGACTTAGTCATTGATTATTCTTTTTTACATTTTAAGGGTGAAGTATTTTTTAAGACTATTTTTTCTTTCAAATACAAAGTAGAGATAAGTGTATAACTATTGTGAAATACCTTGACACTGTTGATTGCCTTTACATCTGTTCCAGTCACCATCCACAACTGCAGTAAACATAGTGTAAACAAACACACACACACACACACACACACACACACACACACACCGATGCACTCACATACAGCACACCAGTAACACTACTATACATAGCATAATTGAGGACAGGAGTCAAAGTCTTTTGTGTGAACACTGTCAGTGAGATATCATCATCTCCTCATTTCTCCTCGTATCACATCCAATATCTACAACACATCTTTGATCAAAAAATGCCAATGATACAATGAAACAAGTTCACTGTGAGCTATAAAGTTACATCATTTTTTTTTCTCCAAAAGGCTGTAGTGTAGTTCGATTTTTGGCAAGGCTCACCACATTTATGTGTCGACTGTGATAGATTTTCTTTTGCTCTGAGAGGTCAGAGAGAGGATGCCTTCTAAAAGCAGAGATGAAAAAAGGCTCTGCACACATGGTGCCCGTCTCAAAAGAGGCGTGGCTGAACCAGGCACAGCCCAAACAATCTCAAAGGCCTTCTGCTTTGCAGCCAAATTCAATTAAAACAAATTCACTCCGCTGCAAAGTGAGTGAGGTTGAGATCAGGCCAAAGTCCTGCTGCTGACCAGGAAGTGAACCCCTCCCTCTCTGTGTTCATCAAACTGAGGAACACACACACACACACAGATACACACATAGATGTACACAAGCCTCTTGCTCCTTCTGCTTCACCCTCTCTCTCTCTCTCTCTCTCTCTCACTCTTTTTCTCTCGCTCCCCCTGGTTGTGAACCTGACATTCCTGCTGGCTCCGTCTCTTTGAAGTGGCTTGTTGGAGCGGGCTCCCGTTACAGGGGCCGGGACTGGCGAAAGCCGATCTGTCTGGCTGAGAAGAACGGCCCTGGCCCAGGGGTTAATCAGTAGACCCAGTACACTGCCCACTCTGTCCACACAGGCACACACAACACACACATGCGTAGAAATGCAAACACTGCCCACTCTGTCCCCACAGCGCAGCTGTAACAAGACCAGCCAGATTTGGAGGTTAAGAAAGACAGCCACAGCCCAACCGCTTTGAAGTTGACTGGCAGCCACCAGGATTTGGACTCTTAAAGAAGAGAGCTGGCTGAGGCGTAGAGGAGGCTTTGAGTGTGTGAATTTGTGCTTTGGGGCAGGAGGCGGGAAGCTGACTAATCTGTTTTTTAACTCTCTGCTGAATTTGAGTTCAGGTTGTGTACACCCATATTGCAATTTTTTTTAAACGTATGCCTCATCTGAACTATGTTGTTAGCAGTTAAGAATCAAACCTTCTATACCTGGCCTGTGAGCCAAGTAACCCAAGTTAACAGTCGCTTGCCTGAAAAGGGCGAACATAACAGGCTTTCATTGAATAGTTGTCTTGACAATCAATCGCTAATTAGCACTTAGCAAGGTTTTGTAAGTGGGTCTTCTAGAGCCGTGAAAATTCTGAAAGAATGTGTCCATTGGCGACAAATCCAAATATGATTGGTCATGTTGTCAATCCAAATGTACGCTCTAATTACATTCAATTGTCAGGGCAATAGAAAGCCCTGGATGGAGGATATTCTGTCCAGAGACTCGTAGAAAAATATCTGATTGGTTGCATTTTTACCCCAACCATGTAAATACGCAAAGCATGGACAGAAAACAGAAACAAGTCGGCGTAATTTTATATTTAAATATATTTATAGATTGAATCAGTTTTTCTTGTTGTTTTTAATCTGATTCCAAGACCTTCTCTTACCTTAAAGGCCCTGCATGGCATTTCGCCACTGGTTGTTTCCGCAAATCAAAACCCAAACCTCGAAAGAAGCTGAAGAGCACTTCTGTTAATAGGAATATATATGCAAGAACAATTTGAGTAAATAGGCATTTTGAATGAACATTAACCCTTTATTATGAAATAATGAAACCATTAGTTGGGTGCATTTAGCGTAGCCATCATGCATGTTCATATTTAGATTGCTTTTATCTAGAGTTAATGCATCAGTGGTATTATTGTGAGGGAGTCATTCCACAAAATAATCAGTTGGCAATAAACTCTGATAAAGCACAGCAAAGAGCGACTAGACCATCCAATCAAAAAAGGTGTAAATTAACCATTTTCTATCCTTCTAAAACACTCATTATAAAGTCAAGTGCATCATTACTATAATACAAGCGAGGACACCAGAATCAATATGCAAGACCTGGTGGTAATTTTCAGATTTCCCATCAAACTGTATCGGTTTCTGATTATATAAAGCGCAACTTGCAGGGAAGACAGCCTTAGACTTGTCTTCGTAATGATGTCTCAGGAATCATCATGAGCTAAGCATTCAAATAGGTAGCTAATGTTACATTTCCTGGCCTCTAAAAGCCATTGAAAACATTTGATACTGCAAGCAGTTTTGCTTTGATTCCAAGAAACATGCCTTTAGGCTGAGCCAAGTTGATGTCGGTGTAAAACAATCCATAGTAAAAGAGACGCAAAACCAAACTAAACCCAATCTAAATCACTTCACTTTAAAAGCCTATTCATGTTCTACTATCCACAGATTCAGGGTGAATATATGGGATCCCTGACAAGCCTGTTCTGTACAATCCACTTATCTCTCTTGTAGCATCTGGGCATGGATATGATGGAGTGGACGCCATCCAACATGGCACCATGACAAAGTCAACAGAATAGTGTGCTCCACACAAGGACAATTGGCTTGGTCGTCTCTCACTCTCTCTTTCCACGAGGTCCATTAACTGTGAGAGCAGTGATGACCCTAATGCCACCGTAAACACAAACAATGACAAGCCGAGAGCACACAAACAGATAAAATGTGAAACAACAAGAAAGGAAAACCTGTGCCGTACATTTGCTCGTTCAGCTCATTTGTTGCAGGCGCAGATGATTTTTTTTGTACAGTCCTGAAGATCAACTTTTGAAGGAAAAGCCAGACTTCGTTTTTTAGCGTTTGATAGAATGTGGAAAATGATATGTGACAGAATTTGTCCAGACCTTTTGAAGACTGGAGACCAATTTGATAAATGATCTGCAGGTGTCGACAGCTTTCACGAAGACCGCCAGTAATCTTGTGTCTAAGTGTATTACCAGACTTGACCCCAGATGCACATTAAATGTTCCAGCATGTTCCGCTCTTTGTTTATCCAATGTAGTATGTGTGTGTGTGTGTGTGTGTGTGTGTGTGTGTGTGCATGAGTGTGTGCGCAGCGTAGTTGTGTAATGCCCAGAGACGAATTCTGTCCCAGAGTTGGATGTTGTTTGGCAAGTGTTAAGATCATCAGTGTTCTGTCTTAGTCCTCGGGGGACTGTCTTCATTTGTGTCTTTTGTTTATCAAGATGTTTGAATATTTAAATGGGCCATTTTTTCGCGGTCATAATTAAGCAGCGTTGCATATCCCCACATCTGCACATTTCCATACTGCTCTATGATTCTGCCTCTTTCTGTCTTAATTTCCTGCTCGATGCATGCCATGAGAACAAGCATCTGCATATGCGTAAAAGGTCTTCAGTCTGGGGAGGCCCCTCCCCTTCTCTCTCTATATTCAGATATTTATTTGTTTGCTCTTCATTTGCATTGGTTGTAAACAACATTAATGTGATGGTCTGTTGCAGTCGCACAGGTTTAAATTTACATGTGTCGGATGACAACTACCCGAAAACCAAGATGCTAATCTCCCACTCATCAGCATTCTTGTTCTTCAGCTCGGTCCGATGTCACCATTGGTATCTTTACAGCCCTGCGTTTGCACTGTGAGCCTCTCATCCACCTCATCAACTATCCGCCGCAGTCCCCGACAGGTGCTGGTGACGGTTGTGTTTACACACTCGATCCCTCTAGCACAAAACTTTAATATTCATGTTGGCCGATAAAGGGAATTACTTCTTGATTGCTTGGAGGAACATTGATACATCTGGCAGATAGAGAAAGGCACCAGTTTGAGGATTCAGGTCATGTTTTTTATTTATTTTCTTCCCGGGCTGAACTTTCTCTGGGAGCAAAGTCTATTAGCAGCAGTAATTTCTTATCTCAATTGGGACACATTTGTTCCTCCACAAGCTCAAATGTGTCTTACAATATGACCTGTGGGGGATTCTCGAAATACAAGCTAATGCCCACAAAACATACACTCGGCAGTTCATGGTGATGTGGATTCAATGGGGATGTGCAAAAAAAGCAGGAATGGTGTGCCACCTAATTTAACAAAGCGTTCTCTTTATAATGCCCTCAGATTAAATTAACATATTGGAAAGATTAACAGTTCACCCATTGTGAAATATCTTCCTTTCACTTGTATTTCTCACAGTATCAAGTGCCATTTGCTTGACGTTGATTCGCTGACACTATATATAAAGCACATATTTCTGCATCATTCAAGTCAATAATGGAAGTTGGACATGACGTGGTATCATGGAGCAGCCCATGCGGACTGTCTGACTTGGACCTGCAGGGCATTTTCCACTGACACTGGCATCTCTGGATAAAGAATGACCCTCATTTCTGTGGACACGGCGCTGTGTCCGCTCCCCCGGATCTGGGCGCCCATTCCATTTCATGGTGCATCGCCTCTGCGCGTGATTATGCCGCGCTTTCAGGTGCAGAGGAGGAAATGTTTCGTGAAACTGATGTCCCTGTCAGCGCTGTGCGGCTCTCCCTTCTTTTGCCCGAGCATGTCACTTCACTGATTGGTGAATTACCATTCCGATGTGAAGAGCGGCACCGCCCCTGTCCCCAGCTCACTGGCCCTGGCAGCAAATGAGGAGCTGCATATGTTACAGAGGCGACGCTCTCCTGGCCTCATTTGCATCGGCTGAATGGAAATCAAACGGTTTAATGTTGAGGCAAAGCTGGTAAATAGTAACGGTGTCAACACATTAAACACACAAACACACACACACACGCACACACGTGCATACACCACTCAATGCCATATGCCCAAAGGCTGACTGCAAAGGAAAAAGATACAATTTTTAAAGAAGGTGATGTGAGGGGATTTGTTGTCTGTTGCTACTTTTAAACCCCAAAATGATGACATCATGTGCCTCTTGGATCTACAAGGGGAGAAGTTGAATAGCTGCCAAAGCGAATATGCATGTGAAGGAAAAGCAGATGATTTGATTTGGATAAGTGTAGTAATTAATTAGTCATTAGATGATTATTTGGGCAGCTGAGACAACAAAATGAAATCTTCTCAGCAGTTCTGTGAAATTAACACTCAAACTCTTGCCCACAGTCCCTCAGTCACTGACTCTCCAGATTTATTTTTAAATCCCAAATCCCACAAGTATTACCAAAAAGTAAAGCCAACACTAAGCTGATGTTTCTGCAATTATTCAGAGCTTCTTTCTATACACTTCATTCATGTCATCACTGGCAAACATGTTTAATGTGATACAATCAGTTGCTATCCTAGGATTGCACGGACATAACACATAGTGATTCATTCTAGTTATTTCACAAAGACGGGTTTCCTTTATTGACTCAAAACACAGACAGTGAAGAGGGAAACTGGTGTGTGGTGGTGTCTTTTTTTGTTTGTGGTGGTGTTGGGGGTTGCATTGTGGCTGAGCATGTGCGTACATAGTCGCTAATATATGTTTGTGTGCGCACACCGTGTTGAATGTGTGTGTCTGTCTTGTGTGGATGTGTTTTGGCAGGACAGTGAGGCGCACTGGGATTCTCCTTTGGGTCTGCTGGTCTATTCTCAACCAGAGACGCTGGCTCAGTAGACTGGAATCCTTCAGGGCACCAGGGACATCTGATTCCCCCACTGCCTAAGCACTGAACTAAATGCTCCTGCATTATTCATGTGTATATCACTTTATTGCTGTGCAAGGTTTTCACTCCAAGTTTCTGCCGCACCATTTACTGCACCTACCCTGTAGACGTTAACTGATAAACCTTCCCAATCTCTCTCTCTCTCTTTCTCTCTTTCCCTGATCCTTCTTCATGATGATAAGATCTTGTCTGAAGAATTGGTTTCCCAACTTTGTTTAGCCTCGGGGTCCACACTTCTCCTTATCTCATTAAGTCACAATCTGCACATTGGCTAACTTTACACCCGTGCCATTTCATTTCACCAAAATAAGTCAAGTGACGTTTCCTAAAGTATCTCCGGAGTGAGCCATCTTCACAATAATAAGATCTTTGATGTGCCGTGTCGAGTCTTCTTGGCCAATCAGCGTCCCGTTTCTCGACATGCGCTCTTTGTGCCTCTGCTAGCGCTCTGCCTCCGTTAGCACCGCCCATCCTCGCTGTCCTCCTCCGGGCGCCAGGAGTGAAGCTCGCCCAGAGCGCCACATGAGCTCGGGCCGGCGCTGTTTAGGCTCCTCTTGGCGGGCCCTGCTCCAGCAGCTATAGGCTACCATGGCGAAAAGAAAGGCAGAGCAGGCGCCCCACAAAAAGGTCTGCCTAACGTTCAAACATGAGTAGCTAGATGAAATAGTCCAAACTGACACAGGTAGGATGAAACTTTCAGACATATTTAAATATGAAGTTATTAAATTGTTTAAATAGGCTACCTTTAGGAAAAATGACACCATGACAATTTAGGCCTATAATTATTGTTAAGCACTGCATTAGCATTTTTCTTTCAATGAAGTTCCACTTAAATGTTGTACCTGCTGAGAAATGACTAAACAACTTTGATACTTTTATTTTTTATATATATAGCGTTATCAGTCATAACCAGTAAACCAGTCATAACCTCCCTTATTGAAGTTCAACAAAGATCCTTTAAGTTCAACTAAACTGACTGGTAAAACACCATCATTAAAATGTTCCCAAAGTCCAGCCATTATAAAGGATATTGAATAAATATCAACCTTGTATACATATTGATGCATTTGCTGTCATCTCTTTGAATCCCCAATGGCTAACGCAGGCTTGTGGTCATTTTCGGCAGGTAGTTGCAAATTGCTCACAGTGCTGAAATGTGCGCTCAGAAAAAAAATCAGTGCTGAAAAAAATTAGAGGGAACATTGACCACAACGTTGATTAACTTCATTTAAATTGCTGAAATACAGTAAAGCCTTGTAGGAAGAGTTCTATCCGAACAGAACAAATTAAACTTACCGTTAAGTTTATGTAATTATATAAACCCCGTAACCTCGCCGTCATTTTCGGCGGCCACTGTAACATTTTACAAAAGCGTTCATAAGTACACTTTACAAAGTATCTGGATATTACAGTTTTTCTCAATTGCTAAAACACTAAAACCCATTGGCTGAACAAAGTTCTCAGTTGCCTGAACTCATTTAGCTAATTGTGCAGTCTGTTGTCAATACCTTAAACTATTTCACATGGTAAAACACAATTTGCAGATCTCACTTAGACTTTTCAGCAAAACTTTAAACACATTCTGCACTCTAATGCACATGTCATCCATACTGGTAAACACAAGTGGCAACAATCAAATACAAATAGAGAACACATGTCATTGATTAAACACAAGCACTCAAAATTGATTTCAATGTATCAAATGATGTGACACAACCAATATAAGCCAGTTTAGAGAGCAAACAGGTGGTTGAAGGTGGGAAGGAGAAAGTCTGAGAAAAGTCTGGCTATAGAAAAACAACAACAACGACGTTACCATATTTGGTTCCTTGCCCGTTTGTGCTAAAAATAAATACAAGAAGTGTATACAAAATAAGGAACAAGGAATAAGGAACATGTATTTCATAATATTATAACATCACTTTTAGAGATTAAAAGATTAAAACACGTGCCTGGAACAGTCAACATACACATCAACAACATTAGGCCACAACATGGCTTTAAGGGTTTATGAAAAAAAAGGAAAAAAGATTGATTATTAATAATTAATTATAATGTTTCATTCATAGACAGCGAATAAAAATATATATAAATAAGAGATTAAGAACCATCTTTACATTATTGATTCAGCTATCAATAGCGGTTTCATTCAGTTTTTCAAACAAGAAACAGGCTCATTGTATACCGTTTTCTTTCATACAGTTCATTGAAATGAAAATGTCGCTATATGGACTTGAAAACACCATGTTTATCTCACAATCCAACGCACATAAGATAAGTTCGTCTTCAGGGGTTTCTGTCAGCAATCCAGGTTTTGGCAACAAACCTGTTAGTGTTTGGAACAGGAACCACGGTGAGCAGGACCCAGGAGCAGACACGGTGCAGCAGCTGCTGGATGTCTTGTGTGTGCACTGTGCAGGGTTTTCATTTTGTTGGATTGTTTTGTTATCACGAAATGTGACTGGTTGTTTGGTGGTTATTGAGACAACATGCATTGTTGTTGACCCGACGGGTTTGGGCTCGTCAAGTCGGTCAGCCAGGATGCACAACATCGCGAGGCGAGCGCACGTAGTGGCCGCGCCTTTTTTTCTTGTTTAAGTGGTTAAAATAGCGTCGCAGGTCGGTCCTCCATGCTCGTAATAGTGAGATTGTGCCACGCCAGCTGTTTATCAGCTGATAGTGTGATTTAAAGGCAGTGGTCTGAAAAGCACAGCCTGCCACTGCTAAATACACAGGGGAACGAGACACAGGTGGAAACAATGAAGGCGAGGCTTGCAATCACACAGGAGGGCGGTACACGAGGAGGGAGGAGTCTGTAACGAGAGACAAGGTGACTGACAGACAACACAACAGAAACAGACAGTGAACACAGAATGATCATGATTTGGGCTAAAATAAACCCTTTCTGGCAGAAAGCCCTGAGGGCAAACTTCTCCCCTGTGTTACTAGAAAACACAAAGTTGTCTATTCTGACCTATTTAATTGTATTGGTTGTCATAAACGTCCAGCCCCATCCCCTGTCATTGTAAAGGTAGCGGTGCGGGTAGTAGAGCTTAATGTTACGCCTTTATAGGTACATGTTTACGCCGCAGAGAGACGCCCGAGTAGCGGTGTTTACAGATGTAAACAGTGCTGAATTTCTTTACATTGAGGTATTTGCATAAATTCGGCAATGCAGCTATGAGCTGTTGATTCATTGAAATATGAAGAAGGTTATTATATGTGTGGACATTTTTAGTACTGTACCGTTTGGATGCAGTTTGTAATAGTGTGCTAGTGGCTATAGAGCTAACGTTAGCCAAAAACGTATGTATCCGTATATCTTGAGTGTGCGTCAGTGTTGTTAGCCAATCGAACGCTAAAACTGGTCAAATTGGTCAGGTTAAAAAGAACATGGATATCATGACGAACATTTTAATGCTGATTTTTTTACATCCAGAGTGCCTTGGCTTTTTATTGCTGAATGGTGTATTGTATTTGTTTACATTGCTACAAATGGATTTATGTCCTTGCCATTTATGTCCTTTTTCACCTTAAGTAAAACTAGGTTTGAATATAGTCTGTGTGTTATGCCCTGTTCAGATTCAGATCAACTGTATAAAAAAAAAATATATAACATACACAATGAGACCACTGGATACTCATTTGGTATCATTGGGTACATCCACTTTAGTGAACAAGTGCAAGAAGCCTGTTGATTAAGTTGCATGTTATAAAGGCTGACGGCTTGAGGAATAAAATAGAGCTGTTTTTGTTTTTGTTTTATTTTGTAGAATGTGACCCTTACTTAGAATCCCTATTGGAAGGAAACCGTGAGCGGCGCATTAGTGTTCTGTCATCAGATCCCCAATAAACCTGCCTTTACCAGACTCACTCACATTACTACATTAGTTTTCATGTCGGCTCCATAGTAAGAAACTATTATTTTAAATTACATTTTTCCCTGCCCATGTTAGGGAGAGAGGGGAATCTCACGGTGTCCGTGTGCATTGATATATTTCTTGTAATGAAAGTGTATTTGTTCCTTCAGTCGGGCTAGTCATGGATATAACAAATGCTTCAACACTCTCAATGTTGATTGGCCGTTAAGGACCAATACAACTGGCAAGCGGGTGTTACATGACCAGCGCAGACACCTGAAGAAGCTACTGTTTATGAGCCTGGCTAACTAGGCTACTTGTATTGTAAAGCTTGTCTGCACATAATGTTTCCGGCTTTTCCGCAGTTTGGAACCATATTTAAAAATACAATTTCTGTGCCAGAAATTTGCTCCAAAAAATGAAGTTCAAAACGTTTCGACCCATTCGCTTGCATTCCACAGGCAGAATGCAGCCGCAGTGCAGTATTAAACTGGGACCTACGAGTCAGGACCAACTGCTTGGTCTACAGGAGATTGATTTGACCCCGTTGACCCTGATTCATATGGGCTGGATTGCAATATGTTGAATGGAAAGAGGAGACCTGTGAGGAGAGTTCGAGCGAGCACTCATCCTGTTGGAGCATTGCATTGTAAGGTCATTCCACAGATCAGGAGATCTACTTAAGCCGCTCTATTGTTCCCCCTGGTGCGAAACAATGAGCGTGGAGATTTTCCAGTCCTGGCAACAGATAAACATCCAGGGAAGCAGAGGAAGAGCAGAGCAGAGCTGACTGGAGAGCCGAGAGCCGGGCTGTTGCTGTGGAGCAGTGTTGAAAATAATGTGGTATGACATACCGTTTTGATCTGGACTGCTTTAACACAAGACGCTTTAAGCCATACACACGGAAAATGCAAGTCTGTGCTAATTACCTGAGTGAGTCAGACAGAGAGGGAGGAAGAGAGAGAGGGAGAGAGAGAATTGTTAAGCTCCGACAGCAAACTTCCACACCTTCTGACCTGCATTACCGCCCAGCCACCGGCTTTCTCCGGCGGTGTTTGGGTCAACGCGGTGCAGCACTGGCCTGCCCTCATTGTGTTGTTGCTCCAATCGGACATGTTTGGTGGCAGTTCCGCTTTGATATGACAACACTCATTTAGTCATCCTCGTCCCTTCTCCTGTGTACCCTCAGTCTCCAGACCCCTCGCTTTCATTTAGATCTGAACGGGAAGAGAAAAGAAGGGAAGTCCCACTGGGGACGTTTATGAGTCATCAAAGTTGTCTGAATAATTGCTGTACATGGCTAGCAAGCTAATTGGACTCTTACCAAACCAGAGCCTCCATCCACAGTGTGTTCAAGATTAACCGCTGACATGGTTTAACAGCGAGGCCTTTTTAAAATGTCAAAGCTAAATAATGCTTAGCCTACCATCTCAGAAACACAGCATGGGAGTTGTTAAAATTACCACTGATAAATATAATGAACAAGACTCCCTACTTTGCAGAGCTGCACCTGTCCCTGGTCACCCTGTGCCTGCTGGGTGCAAAGGCCATAGCTCAAATTGCCTCAGTCAAGGCATCTAAGGTCTTTGTGTGCAACAATGGAGGAGTGACAAAATAGAAAGGACAGCTTTTCTAAAATGTCAGACGGTTGGGGTCCCGCTGAAATTTCTCCCCTCTCTCTCGCCGTGTCTATCTTGATCGATAAAGGTACCTTTGACAATTCTGCATGTTGTCACCATGACATTTGGTCACCCTTCTTTTTCCCCCTCACCTGGCTCGCTGCTGAATAGGAACATAACAATGAGATTTGATACAGGATCAATAGCTACACTCCAATGATATATTCACTCGCATAATGAATACTGATGGAGGAAAACAAATACCTGCATGGGGAATTTGTATTCTGGACAGTGTGTCTGTAATAGCCGTGCCGATGATGTTTCATTACGGTGTTTCGGCTTGTGTGTTTTTTCTCTCCATCCATACAATCAAATAAAGGATATACGCATGATTTAATCAAGGCTATGGCAGTAACGTCAACCCAACCTCTTGTGTATTTATGAAGAGTGCTGTGTGTGTGTGTGTGTGTGTGTGTGCTTGCATCTATGTGATCTCATGCCCATGAATATCATGCCATTGTTTGCATTTCATACAGCAGATATAGGCTTAGTGCAATATGTATAATAAATACTGAAAATGAATTGATCTTTACCACATGTCCGCGCGTGTATATTGAGTTATGCTCCCGGGGTGTACGTTCATAGTGTTTGTACTGCATGCATGGATTTGTGACTGGAATATACATGGGTGGTTTATCTATATTTTTGTCCATACAGATGAATTGTTTACTGTACATGTTGAGTGCACTGTAATAGTATGTTTATACTATGCACATGAGCCTGAATGCATGCTGGTGTATATGGATACATTTGCCTGTGTGTGTGTGTGTGTGTGTGTATCAACTTATATTAATTGTGTGTGTGTGCGTTACGCAGTGCCTAAAGTCCTGCATTTCTGTGAGTGGCAATCTCAAACACACTGGGTATCCTCCAGCCTGCTGTTGTTTGATAGTCAGCTCAGTGCATTGTGGTGTTTGGTGTTTGGGCTTTGGGCCCTACGTCTGGGCCCCTGCCTGACTGATGCCTCGAACGCCCATTGTTTAAACATCTCTCCACGTGTTTCCCTTTTGATCAGCGTCTGCCATTCTTACTGATTTTCCAAATCACTGATGCTTGTCAAAGAATTAATTACCTGGATCGTTGCTCCGCTGACTCCGGCACCAGCTGCGGGGTTCACTAGAGAGACCTCTGCATTCTCCCAGCATTCCCGGCTAATCACCCACAATCCATTTCAAAGTCAACCTGATTGGCCCACTACCCGGAGAATAATATGGAATTAGACTGCATCCTGACAGTAACAGTTTCATATTTGCATACAGTATACGGCAGATTAGCTCGCAGGAGCCCGCCAGTGGGAGGTGAATATCAGCATCAGCGCCAGTGCTAATGGCAGTTGCCTCCTACAGTTTATTAGATAAGTAATGGTGTAAAGCATTGTGCTAAGCGCACATCCTCACTGTGTTATTAGCTGATGTGTAGCACAATGTGTTCATTAACCGTGGGAGATGAACATTCCAACATGCACACCTTTTCAGAACGTGTGAAAGAGAGAATGATTTAACTGGAGTGATCACAGAGCTTCCATGTCCAATGCTCTATCTGCATTTTTACGTTTTACCTTTCCAGAGTGCCGCTTAAATAAAGCTTGTATTTGTAGAATGCAGACTTGTGGATAGCGCATCATAAACACAACCTGTTCGGGGATAGTTTTGCCTTCGGGGCGTATCTGGCCATGCAGCTTGCTGTGAGGATGCAAAGGCAAAGAGGCTATAAATACAGCCAGCCTGCTCGCTGGTCGGTCTGTCGGCCCGTCTACTGGTGTGTCTGCGGGGTTGCAGCAGCATGACGTCAGCCGGGCTCGGAGCACTCGCTGACCTCTGTCACAGCGAGAGGAGCGCAGTGCTCTCCAGACAGCTATATAACAGTGTAGACGATGCAGGCAGGGCATGAACACAGAGACCTGAGTGCACGGGGAGACGCGTTACAACATGTTGCAGTACAGCCAGGGATGGACTATCGCAGAGGAGTGCAGACAGGGTGGCTGGTGGAGAGCAGGATTCTCAAGATCCATGCTGACAGGTTATACAAAAATGGAAATCGGCAAGTGAAGGGGAATAATATTCAGAAAGGGAGACATATGAATTCACAGCTGAGTTTGTGTGTTTAATACGCGCATAACGACACATTCAAACACGGACACACTACTTAATACAGACCTTTTGTATGAAACAGAAAGCAGGTTTTAAATGTGTTGCTTTGGTGAGTGTAAGGCAATATGGCACAAAACTATCATTTCTATAGGGTTTCAAGATTCTCTGAATCCACTATTTGTTTGACTTTTGATTTTAAGGTCATGATTCGATTACATTTTTTGCTTTCAACATCTTTTTTAGTAATGTCGTTTTCATCTTTCTTTAAAAAAAAGATGCTCTGGTACCACGATGGATATTTTTTGGAGAATCTACCACAATAAGATACAAATAAATATGATGCATTTTTATAATTTGTTAAATATGTGTTATAACAATAACTTACTTCCTCATTATACAATTCATTTGAAAGTCAATACATTATTGTATTGAATTATCATCCAGCCCTACTTAATCAGGACTCACTTTTAATATTAAATCAGCAAGCTCTAGAGACAGCCAATGAACTAAACCAGCCACAGACATTTTAACTGTGCGTTAGTGTCAGCGTGCGGGTGTGTGTGTGTGTGTGTGTGTGTGTGTGTGTGTGTGTGTGTGTGTGTGTGTGTGTGTGTGTGTAGTCTAGTTTCCATTCCTAGCCTGAAGCAAAATAAGAAATGGCAGTCTTTCATTCTGACAAGTTGTCATTCAGGTAGTTTTCTTTTTTTCCCGTTTCCTTCAAAGGCGGTCCGACTTTGCTTTCATAATACCTCAGAGGTTTCTGTCAGTCTGACAGCAGATAGAGTTTGCATGTCAACAGGAAGCTAGGTTGTTAATGAATGAACATTATCCATCTATAAAGGGCTCTCAGAACAACTACATGCATCTACATGTGTTCACTCTTAAAAAGGACTACTCATATATTCTGTGGCTTTATAATGCAACATGAGATGATGAGGGGATTTTAACTCGGGGCAATTTATGACCATATTCTGTTTTTTTTTTACAAATTCTTCAGCAAATAAGAGTCATGCTTTTGAGCCATCTTCTCTTAACCTTTCATGATTTAGCATGCACATTTTATTAAATGTCTCATTTCATTATTCAATCTCTCATTCCATAGTGGGTTAAAAAATTCAGCAGGTCTCCTTAGGCTTATTTTCCACTCCAATCCTATTTCATTGAGACACTGCCTCACAAATGCCTAATATTTATTTACAGTAGCCCAAATTAAGAATGTATTTTGTCACATTTTCCTGTTGTTGCCTCAGCACTCTGAATTCATTATCTGTAAATGTGGGCAACAGAAAGCATTTTCTCCTGCAAACAAACTCAGAGATGGAAGACATCCATAGAGCCTTCGGGCCAAATGACCGGCCCAGAGTATGACGTTCATTTGGACGCTGAAAGAGTTTGACCTCCAGTTTGGAAGGCCATTTTAGTCTGCTCTCCTAATAGTTGAGATCATGGCTGTGACAAATGTTGCACTTTGTATGCCCTTGAATTATTGTGTATTGTAGAATGTTGGCTTATAAGTCACTTTGAAGGGGAATACACTGTATGAAAGAGAGAGTGCACTGCAGGAGCCAAATGTATTCTTTTTATATACTGTTTGTCTTGCAATACATCATCTATCTATGAAGTGGTACTATTAAACTAGGTGTTTTGTCATCCAGCACTTTATGGTTCAATTTTTAATGTAATTATTAAACATATAATTTATTTTGCCAACATCCCTTCAATTCTTTTAGCATTTGAAAGCATTGTCTACCATGGTATGAAAGCAATCAGGTGAAAACACATTGCTTGTGCCCTGGGTATTGCTGTTCACAAACCCCATCTCAAGTCAGAGATATGATATAACACCTTTTGGATCCATGAAAAAGCACCTTGCACTGAAGTGAGAAATTGGCTATGAGTCATTATGCACAAACACCAAATGGCTTGGCATTTTCTGTCCCTGCCAAACAATCATCTTCCTCTCCTCTGTCTATTTGCAATTAATGATTGAATTTCAGACTCCCAAAAATCCCATTTCTGCTTTGTGTATGTATCCCCAATACACACAGCTGCTACCAGTACACACGGCAGCATGCACAGCAAAGCTTATCTCCAGCCTTTAGATGGGGGCCTATGGAAACAGTCTTGATTATTTCCCTCCTTCTCCAAAGCACCGCTGTGTGCTTTGGGATTAGAGGCTTTCTGTGGTGGCTGCACATGCACACTCACTGGCTGCAGGCGGGAGAGGGAGAGAGGAGAGAGTTCTTCTGCTCAATAAACCCCCCTCTTCCCCCCTCTCTTCTCGCTCAGTGCTCAGCCCACCCACCCCCTTTCCCCCTCCTCCCAAGCTCCCTCCCCATGCTCGACACACTAGCCAGTCCTAGGAGTATTACATCACCCTGATGTAATGTCTAACCAATCAGAACACAGCAGCGATAAACCTTCCAGGATTATGGAAGTCCGTAGCTCAGACTGGGTAATGAGAGAGAGAGAGTCAGAGAGAGAGAGAGAGAGATTTTCAAGAATAGCCTCTGGATCAAATTTGCCCCTATTCCCTCTTATTTTTGAAGAACAGAAACAAAAATACACACTGTCAAGGTGCCTTATGGACTTGTACTTAAGACTTGGAGGAACACAAATGTGCACCACCAACGATCTTGAAAAGTCAGCCAGACCAGGATTGTACATGATTTTCCATTTGTTAAAAAACTCTGTTTATTTAATACATGATAAAGTATTCAGACATACAAACCGTAATTGATTACCTGGATAAACATTCAGTAATTCTTTGGTGGTATTTATGATGATGATGATGATGATGATGATGGTGACAACATTGCTGACAGGTGGCCCGAGCATTTGTGTGTAAGGAGCAGAATGGATTCTCAGGATGGCTTGTGAGGTTTCACACATCATGATAGCGTTATAATTTACATTCGCCAATACGCATTTTGACTATAAAGAGCCGAAGGCATCAGAATGCACGTCAGCGCAGCCTCTATTAACGTCAGCTGGTAAGATCCGTGCTGTCGGCAGACGAGCCGGTCACTGCGATTACTCTTGAGTAGCATGCATGGAAATTAATTACAATATAATAAGTGTCTAATTAAGTTGGTTGTTCCAAATGTTTCAAGGTTGTTCCTTCACAGCTTGTTTTGGGCTTGCTGTAATGCCAGATTGTGAGCTTCATGTCTTCTTCACACACTGGTGACGTGTTGTGTGATATATTGTTTACATTTACGATATTCCCTTTTAGTATTTTTTTTTATTGGATTTATTTTGTCTATCCAATTCACACATTTTTTTGACAGTTTTTCTATGTATTCATTTTCAGCGCTTGCACAACATGCCCTTCAGTGAGGAGCAGAGTTAAATTAGCCAATTATCTTGTCCTAATAATATGTGTGTCTACTTCTGGATGTCAGGGTTAGAAGGCGGTCTTTAGCGTCCTCTGAGCCATGTCTGCCTCTTAACTCAGTTCTTTGTTGTCCTCTGTCTCCATGGAAGACCAAGAGTGTCTATCATAGTGATTGGCATAGTATCACTTTTTTTTCTCCTCTTAATACACACACAAGGCGCCCTACACGCCCTCCCCCTCCAACCATCACCTCCATTTCACCACTCAGACACACATACACACTCATCCCTATACTTACACCCCGCAGGCACAGACAGCATCACACAGTGGAGCAGCAACAGCATCAGCTTGCTGCTTGCCATTTGCGCGTGGTGTATGACTGCCACACCAGTGCACTGAGTGTGCCATACTGCTGCTCCGGCCGCCGGAGGGGGAAACTCTCACGTCTGTGTGGTGAATATATGTAGCTGCAATTGGGACACTACAGGGAAATTACTGCATTGTGTAGGACAGCATGGGAATGCTCAGTTCTGGCAGAAAAGTCCCGCTCTGGGAGTGATGGAGCGCTGATGGGATGGCAGGAGGCAGCATGCTGCAGAGAAATGCTCACTTCCAGAATCAATGTTCCATACTACCCATACTTATGTGCACTTAGGTTGTTTCACAGTGCAGTGGTAAAACTGCAGCTGTTTCAGTATTTCCACTATTTCTTGTATACTGTATGTAAGTGGAAGTTTCATACCAAAGTCGTCAAGGTAAAAACGTTTTGATCGGTATCAAGGGGCCTTACATTTTCCAATTTCTGAACCCATTCCTAAGTCAAAAGCATACATTGCAGTTTTCCCGGGGCTGACATCAGGTTTCACATTTAGCCGTGTGTGTGAGAGTGTGTGTGTGGGAGTGTGTGAGAGAGAGAGAGAGAGAGCTGGTAGCGTCAGGGGTGTCGGGTTTGGTTTTGCTTCAGGTCTCAGTGGAGGCGGACATTGAGAAAACTGCGGCTAGTTTACCTGACACACTACTAATTCCTCCCCATCTCCTGGGAGCATCCACACCCCGGCTTTTTTGTTTTGCTTTCTCGTTTGAATCTCTGCCAAATTGGATGAGGCCAGAAGGAAACTGCCACATTCTTGCCTGAACGCCTGCCTCTCTGCTACTGCTACTACAGCGGGAGTCAATGCCTCTTGCTCGCTCATTCACTCCCTTGTTCTCGCTTTCATTCTCATTTTCTCTTTCTTTTCACTTTCAGATCAAATGACCTCCCCCCCCCACTCCCACTCCCACCCCCTTGTCTCATTCCCTCCCCTCGTAAGCGCACTACCACGCTCACGGTGCAATATATGCAACTTTGGATTGCAAAACAGGTAGAAAAATGAGACATTCTGTAGTGCAGGCGTCTCATTCGAAATATATATTCAAGTCATTCCGAGCATAGCTTTCAAATTTCACATACAGAGACGGGGAGGAGAGAGAGAGAGAGAGAGAGAGAGAGAGAGAGAGAGAGAGAGAGAGAGAGAGAGAGAGAGACAGACAGAAAGAGAGAGGAAAGATTAATGTAAATCTCAAAATAAGGAAGGCATTAATATTTCATTAGTGCCTCTTTTTTCTCTCTGAGTGACAGAGGAGAGGAGATAGTGGCTGATTTAATGATTTTAGAGTCTCTTCTTTTCATTCTCTCTCTCTCCCTCCAATGCGGCTGCCTCCCCCAGTTTCCCAGTCAGCAGATGGGCTTAGCCTCATTTTTTTTTTTTTTATGAATTCCTCACAGACCCAGCTGCACATAATTACAGTCAATTCTGCCTTATCTCTCAAATTAAAAAGATTAGATTATTTGTGAAAGAAATGTATGCAGCTCTTCTCTACTGATAGTGGGCACTAGACTACATAGCCAGGTTATATGCATTATAGCCCCCCTCAAACCCTTCACACACACAACCACATACTATAACCCACAGTGCGAAGATACTATGCCAGTGTACATTATTATCTTCAATAAACTCTTTGTTTTGAAAGAATATCAGATTCATTCATTTCAACTTTTTTTTCAGAAACCCTCTATGGTTTCCATAAATGCTGTTCGTATCAAAGAATATAGCGCTATGAATCAGCGCTGACGTCTGACGATATCCAACTTAGAACCTCTGTAGGACTGATGCCATATCAGTATTGTAGATTGCCTCTTGCTTTGCTCAGATAAGATACAGCAAGGTGTTGTGATACACTATTCAGTACAGCTGCTGTACTTTTGTACTGCATACAGCATATTTTCCAGCTTGTGTTAGCCTTAGATTTTTGTGCAACAATAAAAAAGCTGTAAACATACATTACCTTATCTGCCTATTATTATCTGATAATTTGTATCTTACAATTTTATTTAAGGATTTTGGTCCAAACACAAAATTGGGTTAAAGTTTACATGAAGGTAATGTATAAATGAGCTTTTAATAAAAAAAATGTAATGAAATAGGCTGGGATGCGGAACAACACATCCATTTGTCTGTCTATTGATCTTCTATAGTAATGTTGTTTGATTATTCTGCTCTGGCTTCCAGCAGAAACAGTCATTGCTGAGTAGGAATGCAATATAATCCAGATTTCCCTGGAGCCACCCAAGGGATTAGTTTACTCACTATCACCCCCAGCAATACCAATTGATTGCCTGATTGAGAGCACATTCATTCCAGGTCATGTACTGTATTCAGCCCACAAGCAGTGGAAATGTTCCTCAAATCTGCATAGATTTGACTGACACTACCGTATTGATTGTTTTTTTCAAATACATATTTGATTCATGGTTGATGTTATTGAGTTGCACATCTCATTTTATGTTGTATCTTCAAAATAAAATCCTCCCTTTTAACATTTAAAAATTGCTTGACAAAAGGGTATCACATTGCTGCATCCATCTAATGGAGTCAATGGAGCTATTTTAAAGGCGTTTCTCACGTGAAGAATTTGGTGTGGAAATATTATATTTACCTCCCGACAACTTTGCACACTGAGTCTGCAGCAGAATATCTTTGTCGCTGTGTCCAATCTGGGCAGGCAATGTCTAACTACACAATACATCACCTAGTAGGACCCCAAACTTGGTGCTAATGCTAGCTGTTGTGGCTAGCTTCCTTCTGTGACCAGCAGTTAACATTAGCATGTGCATATTAGCTACGTGTTGTTGTGTTTCTCATACATTATTATTAGTATTACCATTACTTGTAAATTTCTCATACAATATTGGGTGTTTAAAACTCTTACCCGATATACCTCCAGGCATGACATCACTTTGGAAAAAAAAATCCAAAATCACTGTTTCAAAATTACGTGGATTTCTTTTTTAACAAAAAACGTTGGTGTGATATCACTTTTGAAGTGAGGTGCTTTACATCATGTTGAATAATGTTCTGTAAAGTCACTGTGTAGCTTACCCTTTTGCACCCCAAGCCCTGCGGTGCCCATTATCGGACAAGAAAAGAGAATAAGTCAAGTGACGTTACCTACAGGATCTTCGGAACCACAACGTTGATTAAATTCATTTAAATTGCTGAAATACAGTAAAGCCTTGTGGGAAGAGTTTTATCACCTCAGAAAAAATTCAACTTACCGTTAAGTTTATGTAATTGCATAAACCAAAGTTTCTCTATGAATAGTGGTCACAAAGCAACGCATCAGGCTTTGGCAAAACAACAACAACTAAATGTAGGGTAGTAGGGCAAAGAAAGTCTCACCTTGCTCTACTTCTGCAGCAGCTTAATGCAATGCACTAGTAGTGCACATCAACATTTGGCAAACCTCCTATTTGTGCCAGTGTTCCACGAGAATAACTGTTGTACTTTGTAACAATGTCAGAATTTCAGTTTACTTTGCAAGCATCAAGGCAGTGGAGAAAGTTATCGCTCGATACTAATAAGGCATATTTCACGACATTTACATGGCGTGTGGCAGTCTCTGTTCTCCAAAGGAACTTAACAATGCTGCTCAGTAATCAAGATTGAGACGCCACCATCACATCAAGTGGAGAGGGACACTTGGAAGCAATCAGATCTTCCCGGTGATTAGCTGACCATCAGTACAAGTGGTGCTACAGCGAGTAGACTTTTATAATGAACTAACAAGCCTCGGCTCATTCTTTCGTTCTCTAAATGAAATAGTATGTGAGGAAATGATATTTTACTAGATTTATGTAGAATGTGACATGAGGATATAATGCCTCATTGCAAAAGTAATGCAGGGCAATAATACTTCATATTAACCCAGTGTCAGAGGTTGAGATTTATTTGAGAGGGTTATAGTCTAGCTGCTGTTGTATTGGCATTATAGAACTTGCCATCAGAAAAAAGATTATATTTCCCTTAAATATTCTGTGACGGTCTGACTGACAGCTTATGGTTCAGGATGCTTCAGGCGCTGCTTCTGTCGCCTTTAATCACAACGTGTGATTGGACAAAGACACCCATTAAGTAAAGCGGTGTAAAAACACATGTTTGTCCTTCAAATACACATCCCTAATCGATCAGCATCATTACGCACCGATTACATCGCTGTCTGAGTGCTCTTGGAGATATTTGATTGAACTCTTTGATGGTTGTGTGTAAGTGGATTGTTGATTAAGCCTGTGTTACTTTTAAAGAGTTTTATATTCAAGATGTTTATGCTCGCCCTGTTTTATTACAGTATATAGCCATGCTGGAGACATTGCTTTGTTATTGATCATTAGTCGCTTTCAGGAAGGAAAGCATCATCAATAGAGGTGACTTTGACATTTCACTGAGCCAGTATAATGAAATAAGCTCTTTAATGGTTGAGGCATCACTGAGGTCTGTGTGATACGGAGCACTCGGTTGCGTCGGAGATGCAGCTTGTCGAGCAGCGGCTCATTTTTAAATTACACCTTTCATTCCATTCTAACACATGCAGCCATTATGCAACGGCTATAACGTGGACTTTTCCACTGCACCTAATAATAAATAATAATAATCACTGTATAATTAAAAAATCTGTTGCTGTATTGTTGCACATAAAACCTGAGCTGTTGTGTATGGTGCAATGAGTTCAAGGATTATTATGGAAAGGTTTTAGCCATAGTGGTTTCATGAAAGCTGGAGAGGACAAGGATGGAATATTGTGCATTAAAGGTTAGTTGAGGCTTCTCTGTGCAAGCGTTTGTTTCTAACCGCTTGATGTCTGTGAAGACAGTCATGCTGTGCTGTGTTTAGTCTGAGCAGACAATCATGTGGAGTTGGGACGGATTTCCCTATTCAGACAGGGAACAGTGAGTACACTTTACTTTACTGTGTGTGTGTGTCTGTGTGTGTGTGTGTGTGTGTGTGTGTCATCTAGATATGTTTTAAATCAAATGCCAAGTAAAGTGAAGCCCTAAACTCTTAACAAGGCCTTTGTGCTCAATGTATACAGAACAGCATTTATATCGACCCACGTTCTCTCCTCCTAACCTTCACACACACACACACACACACACACACACACACACACACACACACACACACATACACACACGCGCACATGCTTCCGCCGCTCTGTACTGTCTGTCTTGCCATCAGCTAAACAGATGTGCTCGGTCACAAGATTTTACAGTTAGCTCCCTCAAAGGGAAATGTATCATTGATTATATAAAATCAAAGAAATAAACACATCCTAGTAGGGAGGAAATAGGCCAAATAGAGCACTTATGAGAATAATTTCCTCTAGTCAAGCAGGATGTTTGAGGTATCTAGGAGCCAATAGGTTGTTGTGATGATGACGCTGTCAGACGAAAGCTATGAAAACAGGGGGAAAGATACTCAGCATGTGCACAGAACATAAATGCTGTGCTTTGTCTGTGCTCGAAGGAGAGAATGGACTTTTGCGAAGAAAACAATGACATCAGTACTTCAAATCTTCCATTGTATTAATAGAAATCTCAGTTTGACCCATTATTAATGTGTTTAACATGGAATTCCAGAAAGCCCTCTTCTTCAATATTGAATATTTTTGAATGCAGGAAGGAGGCCAACAACATAAGTCCTATTTGTCTCCCTCTACAAAGGGCTGCTATAATGTTTGGACAGCAGCGCTCATCACATCCCCGTGAATTATGGGAAGTGGAGTAAATAGAAAAGTCTTTTAATCAAATGTTTATTTTCCGTTAATGAAATGTCTCCTTCATTATCTGGCTCCCTTATGATCCATATGTTAATGTCTAAAATGGAACTATGTATCTGTTCAATTTGCCCTCTCTTTCCCTTTCTCCCCGTCGTTCTTATCTAAAATTGTACCGTAAATTTGGCACTGCGAATGATTATGCTTATCGCCTTGCCCGTAGACCTCATTTTAAAATTTGGTGGCATGATTAGCCTATTTATCTATATAATTGGATTGGAGTGTGTGCTTAAGTGTGTATGTGTGAAAGCTGCGGATTTAAAGGACCAAGAGAAATAAATACTAGGAAATATGGCCAACACTATTGTGCCTTAGATTAATGCCATTTGCATACAATCAATAGTTCCACCCTAGAAATATTTTGGAGTCTAATCAAGTAATACTTGCCTACGAGATTATTGAAAATAAAACAACCTCGGGCATGGTGTAAAATGAGACAACATAGAATTTAC
Organism: Taurulus bubalis; assembly: GCF_910589615.1. Taxonomy (NCBI): domain Eukaryota; kingdom Metazoa; phylum Chordata; class Actinopteri; order Perciformes; family Cottidae; genus Taurulus; species Taurulus bubalis. Next base: position 7,156,394 of record NC_136589.1, on the reverse strand, counting down.
TATGCTAGGGATTAGTGTCATGAGACCAGAGAGATTTGCACAGGCAAAATGTGAACACTGCAACACAATGCATTACAATAGTTTCCGGCATGGTGTAATTCATGCAAACATCCCTAGGCTATTTATACCACTCCACTAGAATCTAATTGTGTCCAATATATAATCCAACTAAGAGTTACAGTGGCAGGGGTTCAAGTCCTGTCTAACATGAATATTTAAGACGTGCGGTGTTGAGGACAAGTGTGACAATTTGTGTGTGCCACTGTTTCACTGGCTGCCACTGAGGACGCAGAGGTTTGAATGGAAACAGTAGAGCAAGTGTTATTATGTTGTGTTTATTTGTGTTTTCCAATAGAGAAGAAATATGATTGAACTGTTAAAAATGAATCACATCTGTGGGGTATGTGTGTGTGTGTGTGTGTGTTATTTGTGTGGTGGGAGACCTCTGCGCCCCATTAGGGTGTGGTCTGGAAGGCATGCCTAACAAGAAATTATGTACTTGGCTTTTAAGGAGCACAAACACATGCATGCATGTGTACACACGTTCACTCTCATTCTGTTTCGGAACACAAAGTAAAGGAATTTCATTACCCCTCCAAAATTGATTGGGTAATGTTTTTTTTTCAAATCAATAGGGCCTCACTTAGTTTACTAATTTGATTACTTGTTTTTTGCTCGAGGATGTCCAAATACCAAGGTAATGTGAATTGTTTATGAAATTATTACCCTGAAAGTAGAGGCTGGTGTCAGTGAGTAATGCACCCATATGTATTCATCTCTCGCAAACACAAGATGTTCTCACAAAACACTCACAATAACAATATAGGTTGAGCTACCACTGGCTGTAAATGCCAGTAACTGGGATATTAACAGCCTTAATACTAATCATTAATGAAGCTGTCCTTATTGAGGCTGCTATGAGGACACGCTTGCCGAGTGTTTATTAATCAGGGAATAATAAGTAATCCGTGAACATTAATGGAAATGGATGAGACTAATGGATGACGCCTGCTCTCTCCCACACTTAAGCCTCAGACTTCATTACTGACAGGCAGATTAGTGGGAAAGAGAAAGAGCAGAACAGACTCCACCTGTGCACACTCTTTCTCTCCCTCTTGTGACAACATGATGGAACACTGTCAAGCTCATTTGCTCTTCAATAGACTATGTGTAATTAACAGTTTCCTCTCAGAGAAGCTGCTGAGAATAGACATACGATTAGCTCACAAGGTTGGCTTCTTCAATGCCTCTGTTCTTATGATATTTTCACCACTGCCTCAGACACCACTCTGGATGATGTTTTTTTGTTGTCCGCTCTGCAACGGGTGCATGGATTTGTTTTTTCTCTCATTCTCCTTCAATAACCATCAATGCTTTAGTCGCTAACATTGCACTGGCTGTTGCAGCACAAATTTAATTTCACCTAGACCCTGACATGTCCTTTAACCACGCTCCATGAGCACATACCCAAGTCTCCTCATACATCATCTGGATCTATTGTAGATGGGGGAATTCCATAATAAATCCAGAACTGTTTAGGTTGGATATCGCTATCACATCAAACAAAGGGTTAAGCACTTAGGAGTGACATGACAATTTAAAGTTCCCCCTGCTGCACTATAACATGCTCTGTGAAAGTGATAAGAGTGTCTGATCATGCATCCCAGCATTCTATATCAGTCTCTCTATAATGGATCCCCCCAATGACTCCTTGTGGCTGCATTATTTAGATGGAATAAAACGCCGGAAGGAAGGGAGGAAGGAAGCTGGGATTCAGTGTTTCATCAACCAGGGAGTGTGATTGTCTAAATGTTGACTGGAGCCTGTAACAATCACTGTATCTGCATGTGTACACTATCTAGGGGGTGATTAGGGTGAAAGGCATATAGGTTATTCATTTGTAGCTATTGATATGTGTATTGTGAGTGTGGGCATTATGAGGGGCGAAAAGATCGGAAGAGGTGACAAACAAGGCAAAGTTGTCTGGTTTGTAGTTGTATGCTGTAGTTCCTTGGCCCGGTAGCTAAACAACCTGGGTGCTGGTAGTTTTAACAGGGAAAGTGAACATTTTGTATTCCAAAAAGGCGTGTTAAAGGACTATTACTTTCGCAAAATCATTTATTTATCATTTGAGCTACTTGCGTATTTGGACCCTTAAGAGCTGCAACTAAAGACTATTTTCACTTTCAACCTTAATAATCCATTCTTTTTATTTTTATTCATCAGTATTGGCAGTTTTGTCTGACCAACAACCCAAAATTAAATAGTATTCAATAAGTCTTTTATATAAATCAGAAAAAAAGTGAAATCCTCATGTTTAAGTAAGCTTCATGGCTTGCACCATTCATTTAGATCAGTGGTTCTTAACCTTATTAGAGGCAAGCTTCATCAGTGCATTCACCGAACCCTTTGTAATTGGAAAAATAAAATATGATTTCTTCAAAACATAGGTATATATTTTGTTAGTGCACAAAATGAACCATGCATCAGTTGCACACACAATCACTGTGTTCAAAGAACAAAATCAACAAAACCTGAATTTCACACAAAAACATAACTCAATGAATATTTACTGCGACGAAAAGAAGAAAAATTGTGCGTTGCGGCCCGACATTGCTAGTGTGAACCGGGCTATACTGTGTATGAACAAGTATGAACAATACTATATACAATACAATAATACAATGTTGTATCTAAAAAAAATCATTTGTCTAATTGATTAATCAACCGTTGTTTCTGCACGCACTAGCCTCAACTGCATTCGCTTAGCTCTGTACATAAACCTCAGGAAGAAATGCTTTGTTTTGAACACCCGGACAAAGCACACATGACAGAATTGGTTAGCTTTGCTTTTGCCCATAAGCTGCAGAGACAGCAGAGGCCTGTACACCCTGCAGGTATGACACACCACAGCTTCACCTGATGTGACACACTTACAGTAGAGGTGACGTCCTGCGTATCCCCGTCATTCAATTGCGGTGAACTCATGACAATATTGTAAACCATAACGTGCTGAATGCTGTGCAGCATTTGTTTTGGGTTAAAAAAAAAAAAAGAAGATGCTGAAATCACATGACAGGGTGTCAGTGAGCTGATGTGATTGTGCCCAAACTGAGACAAACCCAGACCAGGAAATCTCAGGCTGAACATAGGGACCTAATTTCTCTGTCAGCGAAGCACGGGCAACAGGGCACAGACTGAGGGATCTCCAAGCCGTGTGAAAAATGCCACTGATCATCACGCTCAAGCATTTTTTTCTTTCTGTCATGGCTGTCGCCGGCGAGTAAAGCAGAGCCCAGAAGTCTCCATCATCAGCCTCAGACCCCGGGGACAGTAGAAATCACATTATATCTGCTGTCACACAAAGTCACTGTCAAGGTGTGGCGGGGAGAGCACACAGCAGCTCTGGTGCGATGCCGGAGACCCAGAAACACCTCAGACGCCTCATCGCAGCCTCCGGCTAGAAGCAAGCTGCGATTCCAACAAGTGAGACACATTTCACAGTGATTTAAGGTAGAGAAACACCTCTCTCATCTCGTTTGTACTTACAAAATCCCTGTGTCTTAAAATTCCATGTGCTGAGGTGATGGTGGAGTGTAAAGAGTTCAACAGAAGGGATATGCAATTTAGTTAACTTTGTGTTCACTTCAGGCACTTCATCACAATTTGATAAAGAGGGTTTCATTTTAACACTGGCTCGCCCCCTCCAGGTTTTCTAATAAGAGGAACTGCCTATCAAACCTGTGCCACGGATGATGAAACTGCAGTGCAATACTGAGCGGAGAGGTGTGGAGCGGAGCTATGTGTATCAGTGCTTTTGTTCAGCACACACTCTCTCGCAAACACACACACACACACACACACATTCTGCTCTGCTGACCATGTTGTGTTTATGGACTTCCAGAGGGAGGGAACGCTGCTGCCCAATGTGAGAGAAAAAAAGAAAAGAAACTAGGATTGTGCTGCCATGCAGGGGATGGAATTAAACACACACACACACACATATACTAACGCACAAAGCTCTGGAGGAATGTGGTGTCACTTCACTCATTCAGCCATGTCTGTGAATCAATTTATCACGTTTTTTTATCAGTCACTTCAAGCCGCCTTGTGTGTAATCTCTGTTCAGTCGGTGTGGATTGGAATAATGCTTGCTTTTTTATTTTTTCTGGGGCGGGTGCAGCGAGAGAGAAAAATAGAAAAGCAGAATAGAGGGAAAAGAGCACTGTTGTTGGTTGACTGTGGTGCAGTTACTTTTTCCTCCCAAACTAAAGAATATTCAGTAGTTAGGATGAGTTTGTCATTGTTTAAGGCCCTTTAGGGATTGTATCTCATAAACCTTTCATAGAGTGTTTTCAGCGAATGTGAGGCATTTTTTAATTCCAAAGTCTTTGATTCTCTGGAGAGAACCACGACACTGAAACTTGCCACAGCGTGCTAATGCTGTATCTATGCCCGCCATCTGAATTCCCAGGGAACTTAAAAGCACACGCTTTGTTATTCATGATCACTGTAAGTTTCCATGGGTTGTTTGCCTTTCTCATCCAATTGATGTGTGCAGGTTGTTAGTCATTCAGCACGGCGTGCTGGTTATAGATGTTAATGACAGATCGGTTTAGATTGTTATTCAGCACATTAACATCCAACAGTGACTGGTGGCTCGACACGCCCTGGACCTCTGGCTCTCTCTAGCTCCCGCAGCAGCGCCAGCCCACCCCTGCAGCCCACCTTGCACTCCCTCGCCACCAGAGTGGAATCAGCAAAAACAGACCCCCCAATCCCTCGGAGAGGCCAATTCTATTTCATGTCGAGAATAGCAAATGGGCTGTGTATGGTGAAAAAGTTTGGTATGCATTTTTCTTCTCCTTTTCCAGAACCAGGCTACAGACATGTTCCAACAAGGTGAATTTTATAGTGTTCACCACAGCTGGGGATGATCACAATCTGTGTGTGGCTTTTGTTCTGCACATAATACAACACAGGGGCCGGCTTTCTATGTCTAATAGCAAATACATACCCATTAAAAAGGAAAAAACAATTTGTGCTTCCATGCATTTGTTCTGCTTCAGTTCCTGGAAATGCATTTACATGCTGAAATATTATTAGAACCAGGACATACATACAGTAATTGTAAGGTGATAGATTATCACCTGGGATAAATAAGATGTAGCTTATTTGCTGTGTGTTAAAATGAGACTGCATTGCATTATCCATCTGAGTTAAGTTAATTTCATCAGGGACCGCCAAGCTTTTACACACTCTTTAGTCTCACTATAAACATGTATGTATTGCATATTTACCATAAAGTATCATTTGTAAAATTGAGCATAGCACTGCTGAGTACGTAATAGTGGCACCGTGGAGACATTTAGCTGAGCCTGTGATGCTTTTCTCATCTTTGAGTAAATGGAGGAGGTTGATTAGCTGCTGTTCATTACGACCTGGATGGTGGAGTGAATTGAGCCTTAGATCTGGGCTCATTTCGCCTCACGTTGCTGCAAATGAAATGGATCGCATGTAGCACTGAAAGCTCAAAGCTTGGCCTTGGTCTTCATCTGATGAAATGGTACATCTGTTATGGGAAATTGTGTGGTGTGTGTGTGTGTGTGTGTGTTCGAGAGAGGATGCGATGGCCTGAGAGGGAGACAGAAAGGAATAGAGAGAAAGGGGGGAATAGAAGGCAAATAGATCAATACACCCCACTTCACCATGGGCCCACTGACAGAATAAGTGAGAGGTGTGAAATGATGAGACCATAGCACTGTAAATTCTACTTCTTCTCTGCCAGGTGCACAGAGTTTCTCTGCATGTTGAAGGGACCCAGGAAGGCCGTATGTCATGGGGATCCGTCCTGAGGACAGGGCATGAATACAGTGATCCATTTCTGCACATTCAAGAGGAAGCAGGGTCTCTGCGCTTCAACAATAGGAGCCGGACAACTCTGGGTTCCACAGGGGAGGACGATGTATCAAGTGGCTGCTCTGTTTGTGGATGAACAGTAACAGAAGAGAGGAGCAAAGAGAGCGAAGTGGAAAGGGCAAAGGGAGCAAAAGAGGCGAAGAAATTGAAGGATTGGTGTTATGGCACTTCGTGAACAAAGTGAGGTGTCACTACACAGTGGTCACACACAGCAGCCCATATGGGGCATTTTTCACAATGCATATACAGCACTGTCGATGCTTTGACCTCCTATGATGCAAATCCTATTTTGGACACTTGGTTTTGGTGACCAGGTTTGTGCTAAACAGGCTTTTTCTGAAGCACTGATTCTTTATCCCACGTGTTGTGAGAGGAAAAGCCAACCCACCGCTCTCAATAGAGGTGAGCTCATGTAGCACACTTACATGAAAAGACAATGAGTGACATTTATCAAGTGGAGTATTGAGTTTCACACGGGAAGTGCTGATGTGGGATCACTGACGACGTCCTTTTCACATCCTCATTCATAATAAAGAAGGATAATGTTTTCTACCTCAGCACTCTCACTTTTGGTGAAGATGCAGTGATAGAAGAGAAAGTTTTTATTCCCATATGAAATAAGGCTGCGTATTGGCAAAAATGAGGCGATACGTATCACGATACAGGGGTTATGATTCAATATATATTCTAGCGAAGCATGGCGACATATTGAGATTTTTTTTAATCAAATTTGAGAGATTGTATAAAGAGCCATGATATCGCCAGGTGTATTGCTATTTTCTTACACCCTTATTCTATTGCCATATTTTACAATATAAGTATAGTATTTAGTCCTGTGTTAATTTTGCCACTTTATTTTGATTCAGTGTTTAACAAAAAAAGTCATTTGATTTTGCTCGTCTTTCTCAACATTTAAGTCTGGTTTTGTCTGTCAAATGTAAGTCTCTATTTTGTGAGTTTAAAAAAAAGAAAACATATTTTTGAAACTACAGCTCTGGCTCTTAGTTGTGTAGTTATTATGAATAGTTTACATTCTTGTCTAGAACAGTATCCACTGTGCGCTTCTGAAAACCACCAGGTCTTTAGACTCGACAAACTGACCAGCATGCTAAAGAGAGCGCACATATTTATACTTTATGTATCATATTTTCTCTCTCAATTCCTATCTCTCTCTCGCACTCTCTGTCAAACAAACACACACTGAGTGCAAATCCAAAATTAGCAAACCCATAATGATTGGGCACTGGGAACTATGGGTCGAGGAGGGATCTGGATTGTACTCCATTAGCACTGAACCGAGAGAACACCCAGCATGACTCTCACCTGCTCGCATTCAAGACCCCCCAAATAGGCCCACATCTCCAATTCCCTGATAAACATGCACACACACACACACACACACACACCCCTCATGCAGGCAAACGCACACACTCAGTAACCCTCAACTCTGACCCGACTAAGCTAACAGGATGTGTTGTGCATCTATAAACATGAATTCCGTCTACAGAGAATAAACAGATACACATGGAAATGCATGCATAACACAGGGTGTAGCTTTGCATGTTGTGTTCAAATGCTACATGCATTCAGGCCACAGAGGAAGTCTTTTTAGTCAAACGCAGACCTACCAAAATAGATTTGTCTTGAAACTGGAGAGGCTCAGTTCCTTTGGTAAAACCTGGTGCATCAATTAAAGTCAGGGAAGTATCACTATGTGCAACTTCGTGCCATTGCCATTGCAGAGTGAGTGTGAAGGGGGAAGAGAGAGACACAGAGAATGTGAGATGGAGTGAAGGAAGACGAGACAGCTTTGTGTGGCGTGTTATGCACAACTGTAGGAACCAAATCAAGCAGCAAACCGAATGAGTGGTACAGCGGTCTTCTGGGAGAGCCAGTCATTTGCATGGCATTTAGTGGAAAGGCAACATGACAGCTAGCTCCACAACATGCTGTCAGACTACCAAACCTGCATAAAACCTGCTTATTAACGGCAGTCAAACTCTTGGTTTGGAATTTATAATACTGCCTTTATCATTGGTACAGAGCGCTCTTTGTTTCCTTGCACTCATGATCAAGTGTGGCATTAATTAACTTGATGTATACATTTTTTGGCCATTTTGGGGCTGCAGAATAAGCCGGACAACACAGCATCAAAATATTAGCACCTATAAGGTTGATATGGCAAACGTAGAGAAACATCGGCATTTATTTGGAGTCGTGTTTTTGGAGAGTCCAATATTTACTCTCCTTTTAGTTCTTTTTCCAGCTGCTGAAAACAGCTGCTGTGACTAGAAAATAGTTTGAAGACTGAATCAAAAGCTTAAAGTTGTTTAATAAGTGCGTCCCTACAAGCACCTTCTTTCAATTAGTGCAACTGTAAATGGTAATGATAATATAATTAAAACAGTGTGTTTATCCTATGCAGAGCAATAAACTGCAACACTTAAGTTGAACACTGGCATTAAAACGACACATTTATTCTCGCTGATATTATAATAGATGTTAATTGTTTGTTCATTTATTATGTATCCCATTGAATAAAATCACATCGGTATGGTTATGTTGAGCACTTGCAAAACCAACATGGCCATTGTGATATTGCAAAATTTATAATTCTATAATTTCAAGGTTCTCCGTGAGACCTGGTAAACTAGTACTATTACATCATTAATAATTCACCATATGGTCCATGTATTCACACATAACCGTTGCTGCCATGACACTCACTACAGGAACCCCCTGGTTGAATTCCCATACCTTCCTGTACGTCTCAGCAGGCTGTTAGCAGTGAGTATCACTCAGCCCCCTCATCTCAAGTTCATCATCGTCTAATACTTTGAATAAATACAAAGTCATGAGGAGCATGGAACTCCATTTTGGAAGTTATTCAATTAACTAATGAGAAACGTTGTCTCGTTAATAACTGATCGAGGATCGTCATTAAAGCACCATCTAACGGCGACACTACTCCATCTCCACCGGCTCCCTTCATACTGATCTTTATACATCAAGTGGCGCAGTCATTGTGCTATAGTGGCTTCCAAAGTGTTTCATCAAGAATTTTCATCCGAAGCAAGATCAAATTGGAGGATTGTGATTGATGTCGTGGAGCAAAGAACAATCAAGGATCCCCCGATTTGTTACAAACCTCAGTAAAACAGTTTTTAAAGTGTGCTTAATGATGTATACCCCTTTTGTTTTGCATATTTATTTGATATTCATGAAGTGTCCAAGCACACTGACTTGACATGCGTCTCCATGGTGATAAATTATTGAGGTCTTTTCAGTGAGGCAGTTGAAACGCAACTCAATTAATAATGAAGCAGCCTGTGTACTCTTATAATTGTGTTATTTTCCCTGGAAAGTTGTGTGCACCAGTTTTCAATGTCGCTTTTGTTGCGTAGCTTTGATATGTGGACGCTGGCCAGCACTTAGGAGCATGTTCTCTAATTGGGGCCATTTGGTATAACTTTCAGGCATGATGGGGATTTATCAAGTTGCTCTTGTCTGTGTTTATCACAGTGATTGTATAAACTAACACACTTTGCTTTAACAGATTTGGTTTTGTTTCTCAGTGGCATGTTGGCCCCCTCCACTCATCTCTTTGGATGTGCTTATATTCCAGACAAAAGGATGGGAAATTCTTTCTTGTCGCTGTTCAGAAATTCTGGTCTTTTCTTCCCAACAAGATTACCCCCTCCGATCATATGCCAACCCTTGCCCTATTGTGAGGGTAAGCCCTAATGTTAAACCCTCGGAATAATTCTGTTGCTGAGAGACTTGGGAGCACAATGATGGCCAGGCTGCACCACACCACCATGAAATACCGGTAGTTTCACCACTCAGGAGTGTAGGCCTGTTTTCAGCAGAGAAGCTCCAGTGCTGGTTCTGTGAGAGAATTGGAGAGGACATGTGTAATGTGTGTGAAAGGATGTCCTGTTGAGTGAGAGCCAGCCTCATCTGTGCCATCTTCCCACCTCCCCCTCTGTCCCCATCCCTTCTCTCTCAGTTTCTGCCACTATGTTCCTCTTTTGCCCACTTTCTCTCTCTCACGTCTCTCTGTCTCTCTAATATCCTTCATTCCGTCTTTTACACAGAGACGAAGCAACCAAAACACAGACTCTATGCCCGATGTCTCACTCAAGTCTCCCTGCTTCTCTCTCTCTCACTCTTTCCATCCTTTCCCCCCCTCTTTTCTCTCATCCTCAGTCAATTATACAGATGTCTAATGCTTTTTCCCTGCTGTAGGGAGCGGACAGAGCATCTATCATCCTCGGGGGGATGGTGGTGATGGTGTGTGTGGGGGTGTGAGCCCCATGCTTTGCTCTGCAGCAGAACACTCCTTCCTCTGGGCTGGAAGGACGCCAGTCGACTGGGGATCAAACATTGGCCCTCGGCCCGGCAGCAGGCTTCCACAGCTCCCTCCCTTCACCACCAGATCTGGGCCACTTCCATGTGGGCCAGCAGCAGGCAGCTTTTTTTTGCTGGTATCTAATCTTTTGTTTGTTCTTGCAAGTGTGCTGTCGATGAGCAGAGAAGGATGTTGGGGAGGAAACAGAGGGGAGAAACATGCCGGTATCAGAGATACCAGCAGAGCCTCTGTGGCCTTAAGGTGATGTTTGCCAATCAGATTTCTGGGGATTGACTCAGTAGGATAAGACATACAGGCCACTAAGCACCGTGGTGGTGTGGACGCTCTACACTTCTGTTATGCCATGATACTAAAACATTTTAACACGGTTCTTTTAGCCAGTTGGGGTTTTCTATAATACCAACCAAGCAGGTTAGAACGAGCAGCAACTATCTATGTCATCCCACTGCAAACAAGCTGAAATGGAGCCAAGTATGGGGTGAGTTTAGGCCAGCTAATAAGAAACTGGAAAGCGTTTTTCTTTGCTGAAACCCAGAAATACAGCAGACAAGCAAAATGTGAATAAAAGGAATCACACCTCATCAATATCTGAGCTGTTACAGGAGGTAACAGAGGTGAGGGTGAGTTCATAATGAAAACAGACTCAATATTTCATCACTTTGCAGATACATTTCTGCCTCGCTTGGCCAATTTCTCCGACAAGCATTTTGAGTTTTTCGGGTGACGTTCAGAAGCAAGATGTTTTTAGTCAAACCACCGGTGGCCGCTGAGGGCCTGTGATGCTTTACCTCAATGTTTTTAAACTGTACAGCCTACATGGAGTCAGATACACAGGAAAAAAATGAAAAAAATAATGCAGTCTAGAAAAAAAGCTTTGTGGGATGTATTACCTGCCAAACGTATTGTGTTCTAATCCATCAGCAAATTTGACGAAATACTGCACCATATAAAAGCAAATGTAACTTCCGAATAAGCAACACAACTGCATGAGAAGCCTATGTGCAGCATAATGCCTGGTATCTCAGTATTTTACAGCTCTGATATACTGAGTAGTCCACATTCCAAAAGGTCAAAGGTTAACAAGTGAAACTGGATGCTGCGCCTGTGTCTGTGTGGGTGAACATAGGAGCGTGTAATCAATACACATAGGCCGTTACCATAGCCTGTTGGAAACATTCCTGCCTAAGGGTGGGTAAGAAAGCAAAACTTCACAGTGTAAAGGTGGGGAAGGGGTTGTGTGGTCGATAGTGATATGTGATAGTGGTGGTGGTGGTGTTGCGAAAGAGGGGGCTGGAGGTGGACACAACCCTGAAATGAGAGGGAAATAATGATCCTGGCATCCCTGCAGTTCAGGTACACCATAACCTCTGCCTACATGTGCTCAGCCTCTGTGTGTGTGTGTGTGTGTGTGTGTGTGTGTGTGTGTGTGTGTGTGTGTGTGTGTGTGTGTGTGTGTGTGTGCTCACTGGCACTGCAACAGCGCTGAAAGAGCAGAGCAGAGGGGGAGGGGGGGAAATGGCAATTCCCAGCTGTCAGCCTGACCTGCAGGTTGGCCGCTGTACTTCTGCCTGACCGGCTGTAAAATTAGGAGCAAACAAGGTGCTCTTTAAAAACAAGGGCTTGCATCCAGCGCTGTGTCTCTCTGGGGTTAATAATTCATATTAAAAACATCACTCACAAAAGCACTAAAAATATGCCCAGGGCTCTGAAGACCCAATGATGTGCCAAGCCGAGGAAGGCTTGTATAGAATGTGCACGTCGTGGACGTTCTGAGTCCTCTCACTTGGAGGTGTAAGCAGGTCATTAAGCTAAAACCAATCCTCCTGCAGAAATAAGTTCACATAGTAATGCAGTTGAGATTCCTCATGTTGTATTTATTTATTTTTTATCATTTGTGATTGGATATAAACCGGGTCACTGAGCTTGGGGTGACTCTATTACTCAATGAGTCACATAAAAAATAGCTTTTTTTTCACAGCAGCGTGCCTTTTCAATCTCATTTTAACAGACGCCATGGGCTTTGCAGCGCACCCTAGAAAGTGAAGCAGGCTTATTTTCCCTCTGAAGAACAAACTCAGAGTAATAGTAGACAGAGGGAAAATGTTGATCTCACAACAATCCCTCCTTGTGTGTAATATAGCTTTACTACATGAAAATGGATGAGGTTTGAATCAGCACAATGTGCGGGGGAACAATTGCAGTAAGGTAATGGTGCTTTGTTAAGTCCAATTATGAATCACGCGTAAAAACAGACAATACAGTTCAACTATTTATTCTGCTTAGAGGACATGAGTAAGTGTTATACTTTGCAAATGCTATATGTAGCAGGACCCCAGTAAAATAGGTCAATAGATTGTGTGTGTGCGTCTAATCTCTGATCAGATGGTGTTCTCATCCAGGGCTATTAATGTGCTGATCCACTAATTGGGAGAGCTTGCTCTCTTAATGCAATGGCCTTCTAAATGTGTCCGTCCCAGTAATTTAATAATGGCCATTTCATGCTACTCTGACTTTTCAAACAGCTTGCTCGGGGCAGCCACAGGGACTGGTTATTGATTGAAACTCCAAGTCGGCTGGGCTAGGCTGGGGGTGAGAGAGGGTGATCAGCCTGCTTCCCAGAGTCCAGATGCAACCAGCCCCCCCCCACACACACACATCCCCCCCCACCCCCGCTTCTCTCCACTTACTTCTCATAAACATACAAACATGGAGCAAGTGGATACTCAGTCCTAAATGTGCAGTCTCCACTGAGATGCTCTGCACAGATGAACACTGAATGGAAAAAAAGAAACTTGAGTCTAAAAATTCTGAAATGAAGACAGGGGACCTCTCTCTCAGCTCTCTTATTCTCCTACCTCCATGTGTCACTAGGGCCCGGTGCCTGTGTCTGAGGAGTAATGAGGAGAGGGCCGAGGAGGAGAGATAAGAGGAAGAGTGATGGGGGTCAGGCTGCAGCGTTGCTGGCAGCCCTTACGGACCTCACACACCCCCCCCCCACCCACATCCCCCTCCCCCGCTCACCTCCCCTCCCCTCCGACAAGCTGTCCAGGACACCGTTTGTTTGCACAAGGTGATAAATAATTTGGCCTGAGCTGACATGGATTAATGTGGCCCTTAGCCCCCTTTTCCTCCCTCTGCATTCGGTCACAGAAGTGTTTGGCCCCTCAAGCTGGCTCTCCCTTAATGGCGAAAATGCATGAAATTCTTATCAGCCTCCAAAGCCCGGGACCAAGAAGTGACCCTGCTCTTACTGAGAGGCTATCATGCAACTTAGGGATGCTTTCTTATATTTCGAGCAGTGCCCTGGACATGTTCCCCCAAGACATTTACAAGAATTCTTAAAGAGTTTTGCTGCTCCCAGTGTGCACTTTGAAATGTTTTCCTCGCCAATTAGGAACGCTTGGAATACTTAGTATGGAGTTTTTTTTCAACAGCAGTGGAAGTAATTGAAATGAGAAATATAATAATATACAAGGGAGAAAACAATACTTTATTATAAACCCACAAAGGGAATAGTGATTCATGTGATGAACATAAACTAGGGCTTTATAACATGCAGCAATTTATAGTAAACAAATAATTGCACATTATGTCCACAATGTGCATATGTAACCAGAGTCTTCCGATATCCTTCTGCCTACAGCACACAATCTACCTCAATGACCACCCCACAACATGAGAGTGTGATTAAATGTTTGATGCACTGGAGTCGTAAACCAATGATGACAGAAACCGAGACACAGTGGGATTGAGAGTTGTGTTGTGGCTGCTAATCACAATCAGTAATTATAAGTACTTGAAATAATTTAACTGCGCACTCAAGGCCATAGTGAAATTGTTTTTCATGCTATACATTGGGCTCATTTGGCCTCGTTTGCAAAAGGTTATTTCTTACTTTGGGGCAAAAATGACAACTGGATCACACTGTAAAAGACTAACACACTCATCTTCAGAACAAACTATCTGCCACTATTCAGCAAATTAAAAGGTGTTTTCTTGTCTTTTCTCCAGTTTTTGTCTTAACTGTGGTGTTTCTTTTCAAACTACATTATTCGAGGCTCTTTAAAATATCTAAGATGTTTCTGGTTTCAATAATTAAACAGTGTACAGCTAAGGGCTCTCGTTATAACTCTTAATGTGCATGCCCTATGGCCTTTATCTTTGATCTTTCATGCTTCTCGGTGTGCTTTTGCATAATTTGAACTATAACGAGAAACACTTGAGCTGCCATATCCTTCCTCCCTCTCCCTCACTCTCTCCCTCTAGTACATTAAAGAGGAATGTTTCACTGTTTAGTTGTTGCAGATGTTAGGTGCAGTGAGCTCATGCATGATGCACAGTTATGGACTGAAACACTGACTCTGCATGTACGCAAATGGTCATATTTGCATACTTGAGTGTCTTGAGTGGGAAGGTGTCTGTGACTGTTGTTGAGGACAGTTTGCTCTTGAGTTCTGTGTGTTTAAATGTGTTGAGGACAGTGTGTCTGTGTGCGTTTGTGTGTGTAGTTGTGTTCTTGGGGGTTCGAGCTCAAACCCTGCAGAGCTCCATCATCCTTAGCGCAGACGCCTGCAGGCAAGGGTCACGACCCCTCCACACCATGAAACACTCCTCACCATACAGCCTGACCACCACAGCGTTTTATATATATCTCTGTACTTTTGGCCTTCAGACCTTTAGATTTTTTTTCATTGGATTTTGAATTATTGCAGGAAATCAGCTCTGTGGCAAACACACGTTTCTAAGATTTGCATGTTAATCTTTACAAATGGAGACCACTTTTATGTCTTTTTAAGCGTGGATGCAATCAGCAAACGTAGAAAGCTAGTTAGGCTTTGATAGAAATGAAGCTCTCGCCTAAGTTCAGTCAGGAAGACGATACGCTTGCATGCCTAACCCCGTAATTTATTTCTCATACATCTGTCAATCACTCCTCACGCACGTTCACTCATTATTTACTTGCTGGCATTGTTCTGGGCTGTCAATCATGACGTCAGCTGTTTAAATCAGCTGGTCTCCTCTATCGAATATGCACAACAAAACAATTACATGGTTAGCCTATCATCCTGCTGCCGTCTCTATTAAATACCTCTCGACATTCAGTTCATTCATGTGGCTGTTACGCACCCTTCCACCTCGCCATCTCCGCCCAGTCTTCGCAGATCCATCAGCTTCATCAACTCGTCATTCCATCGGCCTCATCAGCACCACCACCAGGTCTGGACTCTACGGGGGGATTCATCATGCTGCTGATCGGGGCAGACGGCCCTCAATTACAAATCTCCCTGTAGAGTCCAAGCGCCAAAGACGCTGTCAAGACTTTATCATCACATATCATCTGTTAATAATAATCAATTATCTTTTCTTTATGTGACTAGTTTCCCCTGATTGAACGAGACCACGGTCGCATGAGCGTGAGTATAAAGAGGCTGTGAAGGCGGACCAGTTGCTGCGATAATGTTTTGTAGTTTCATTCAGCTGCTTGTAAGCAAACCGCCTTTTTTATGACACTTAAAAGCTTAAAAATTAGGGTATTTACTGAAAAAAATATTCTCTTAAGCTCTTAAGCTTGTGGTAACCATGAAACATGTTTCAGTTATCTAACCAAATAACCATTCAAAACACCCATTGACCTCGAGACGAGGGAAGCGGAGGTGCAAAATGATAACTTATTTACAGGTTTCAGGGCTAATTCCTGCAGCCCTCCATCACCGCCAGTCATATCAAACTTCAAAGAGGTAATCAGAAATGATTTATTTTTATATGATGTTTGTTTATATCAAAACAGAGATACATGCTTCACAATGTAGGATCAAATGAAAAACACATGGACATATAATCAAGTTTTACCAAACAACAAAGCAGACTTCATTAAAAGGATCATATATATTAGTATACAAGCCAATTAATGGCACATTTTTTATATATATATAATTTCAATGAATTGCCTTTATTTCTTTCATTACGCTCTAGGGAGCCATGTGTCTGAAGTATGACCGCATTTTTACTACACTTCATGTAAATGTGTAATGTATAATGTAAAAACACTGTATGGGATGTTGTGCTTGCTGGGTTTTGTGCCTGTTTGTGTATATTATTATAAAATCTTGCAGTAATTGTTGTAAACATGTTTTTATGTTTAATACACAAGGAACGTGCCATTTATTTTTTCTCATATATCAGGTTTTGTTTTACAGCAATAGCCACAGAGCCTCATGACATCATTGGTAGCTTCCAGGATGAAGCACACTGTAATTAACATTAAGTAGCTCCCCCCTGTCTTCACCTTTTTCTTCCCCCTGCCTCTGTCTGCATGTGTCTGTATCTCTGTGTCTTTCTTCCTTCATCTCTTTCAGACTCTGTATATTGACTACGAACTGGCTGTAGCTGCGAACAGCAGGCCCACACAGACCAAAGCACCAGCAATGCTGGATTAGTCTGTTGAATTATTCAAAGCCGAATTCCCCATTGAAATGTGTAAAAGGTCCCTTGCTGGGTTTAAAAACAGAGAGTACAGTTGGAGCTGACAACAAAAGGTTCAACTTCAAATAAAAAGCCCCCATCACTTTACCTAATTTGCATAGCAAGTTATTCATTTTAACATTAGACTTTTGTTCTGACTTTGTGGCGAAATTTTTTAATCATGTTTAAAAAGCACTGATTTTCTGGGGGTCTTCTGTTGTTGACTGGTTTGACAAACAAAGCAAAACAATTAAGACCACGGGGCGCTTAGAAAAGTCTTTTTTTGTTCACGTCCTCTCCAAGTTTCTAACAAGATGCTGATGGTAAAATCTTGTTAAATTAAATGTTCTAGGCCTTGCCATGCTTCACGGTGTGATGTAACACTGAGCCAATATTTCCTGAATAATTGTGCGCTGTAGACAGTATTCATTCAACACAATAAAGCAGTCTGAAAATACTTTGTTCATAGGTTGTTACTTGAATAGATGCAGAGCAGTGAAATGAGGAAGTGGGAGTTTGGCAGCAGATTCAACAAGTTACACAGATTTGTGTGATAATGATATAATATGTACATTATCTTAGTGGCACACAATTCAATTTCTGATATGAAATACATAGCAATATTGGAGTGGAATTTGATCCGTCTGAAACATCGACAAAAGCTGGCCTGTCTGAAATAGTTTCACTCTACACAGTAATTCACCGGTGCTTTAACAGTTTGAAAGGCTATAGCATTTTACTTTAAATGTACAATTTACGTACAATCAATGGTCGTTAGCTCACATCGCGCGGGAGTCACTGTAAGTACCACTTGAGAATACTGTTCACATAAACATCCAAGTCATAATAATGACTGGCACTAATAACTAGTGAGGTCCCTAAAAGAGCAAGCTGGCAAATATTCCTCTCATCACCCAAAGCCATTCAATATATTAGAATGCTAACGTAACAAATATTGTCCTGTATTGACCATGCAAGCTATTTTCAACTTGACCAATTTTTGCAAAAAATACAACTGTCTTGAGATGATGTGATGCTTTTGAATTAGTGTTTTATTTCACCACCTGACAAAGTAGCGTCTTTTATATAGAATTGAAGATCTGACGACTAGTGAACACTGAGTGAATGATTTTGCACACCGCCTTGTATGAACACCAGTGCACTAGCTTTGAAGGCTTTATATTGCGTGAGTTAGACACTGCTGAGGGCTTTATCCTCCATTATGAAGGGACAGTGCAGCACCTGCGAACACACATCCCCAAAGGAAAACTAAATCCACAAGACCAACAGCACCACACACCTACAGTTTGAAATACTCAGTACTCCAGAGAGGTGTGTGTGTGTGTGTGTGTGTGTGTGTGTGTGTGTGTGTGTGTGTGTGTGTGTGTGTGTGTGTGTGTGGCTGTGTGTGTGTGTGCTCTAGGGGAGCAGGGAAGGTGGTGTACCTTGATGAGTGAGAAGGATGGAGGCAGAACTTCAAAGCAAACAGAATGCGCAATGCTCTTTATGTGTATCAATATATGTTGAGATTCCCTATTGAGCTTTCCTTAAAACACCTGCCCACTGGCCCATACATTTCTCCCCCTCCCGCTCTTTTGCCTGGTGTATATGATAGAGCGGGAGAGAGACAGATATATAAACACATTTTAGCCTCTCTTTTTCGGGCAGGTGCATAAAAGAAAACTGAATTTACGCACTTCAGGTGCCTCCTGCATACCTCGGAGACCGTGGGGCCCCGTGAACAGATCAGTGGAGTGTACATATACTGTACGTCCCAGTATGCCCTAAGAATGGCAGACATTGCAAATCATTTGTAAGCATGGAAATATGGAAAGGGGGTAAATATGGATTTATGTTGAGGAGCGGCCGCACCATCAAAGCATTACACTGGTGCCAGTGGTGGAGTTCAATAAGCTGGAGAGATGAAAGCTAATGAAAGGCAAACATGAGAAGGGTGTTGGTGTGGCACGGGAGGAGGTAAGGAAGGAGGCAATGGATGGGTGAGGGAGGGAGGGTGCAAGTGAGCAGGGAAGGAATACAGACGATGTGAGATGTTGTCTGGTGTGGTCCAATCAAGCCACAGGATATAACAGTAGTCGATAGGGGTAGATGAAAGGGATCTCGCTATGGAGGCTGTGTGGTCTCAGGGAGGACCCTCGGCATGTGTGAGCCTTTGTGTGATTGTGAACGGGCACTTTGTATGTGTGTGTGAGAGAGAGAGAGAGAGGGAGAGAGAGAGAGTCAACAAGTAAGTGATTCCCAATGTGTTATGTGTTCATGCCAAGCTGGCCAATGCATTTCGATACTATAGCTGTAAATACGTAGCCAGGAACACATGCCTGCCATCCCGGCTGTTGCACGTTATAGATGCTTCCTGCAGAGTCCCAAGGGTCCAGCACACTATGTTCCAATCAAACCGCCTTAGATCATACCTATCTACTGTACTGCAGCGACTGTGTGGCATGACTATGTTTGCAAATCAGCCAGACATGAGGGAGCACAGTGAAAGAACAAACTCATATGAGCAATTTGATTAGCATATTGCCATTACATCTCTGTCGTCGTTGAAGGTAGCGAGCTGATTGCGCACCTTCTTTAGAGACTTTCATCCTGTGTATGAAACCCACAGCCCAGTATGAGTCATGTGCTGCAGCTGATAAGGACAGGCCTGGGATATAAAGTAGAGAGCTGTTCAAGTTGTGGTGTTTTTGTGAGTGAATAATGCATGTATTTCAGTCTTGGCTTAGCTAATGGCGCACAGGCACTCATTAGCAATTTCTGCCTAAGTTTCAGGCTTTTTCCCATAAGCTCTTAAGTGTACATGTCTTTGAGGGAGACAAATCAAGCCTCCAGTCCACTGCTGAAAGAGCCCCACGCACAATGCACAAATAAATGGCCACATAAAACACCACAACGACGCTCTTTCTTCCTGTGTGTCTCTGCTTAGTGTATCCTAAAGCCCGGTGAATGAAAGTGTGGCTCATATTTGGCATCTCTTTAAGCCTGCATTTCTCACACACAAATGAGGTAACCCTCCATACATCATTTATACTACGCCTACACTGTAGTCAACTGCTGATTGTGTGAAATGTGGTCTGAGCATAGGGGTCAAGGGTTAAGATAGCACCTGTAGAGAAACAATGGTGGCTTTGTTTAAAAAAGAGAAAAAAGCTCATTTTTACTCAATGAAATAATGTTCATCTCATTCTCCTATCAGGTGCGCTCCGGCTCTACGCTGCAGGCTGGGTAATTGTTTTTCACAGAGAAGACCATTTCGAGAGAAAAGATGCTCTGGCAAGCATAAGTTTGGTTTGGAAAATGGAAAAGATTCATTGGTTTGTTAGTGGGTTTGCTTTTCTGTTTGTTTTAGTCATTTTTCTTCTTCTTTTATGGTCTGTGTGCTTTAGCGGTATAGGCTTCAAATGTAAAATCAGGTTGACTTGTTTTTTTTCAGCTTGCGGTATTAAGTGCACAATTGAGTACCCATGAGTCATAGCGCTGTCGTTTGCTAATTGGGGAGATCAGATCATCTCTGCGTATTAATGTATAACTAATTACCTGACCGCAGGTAGTACTGCCACAAGTTTGCAGGTAAGCTTTGCTACCAGAGTCACTGCCTCCACGCAAGTCTTTTTCTTCTCCACTCATTACAACAGTAATGAAGTTAAGCTGTCTTACCTTCTCTCATGTCCTTCTGGGTCAGCGTGCTGCTGTGTAGTTCTGTGAAACGTCTCTGCTTCTAATGGCTTTTTGTATGGACGCTTTTGCTGTCAGACATGACTCAAGGCATTGCAGTATATTGTATTATCCACACAGACATTAGGTTTCCTTCCTTCCTCGAGAAGAAAACAACATTAAAAAACAAAACAAAACGTGCTCTTTAAACATAAAACACTCACTACTTGCCCCTTTGGGCTGAGCAAAGTGTCTTTCTTATTTTATGACTGTGGAAGGCGGATGACTCGGTCACATTGTGAAAAGGTGGATCATTTACAACAAAGCTCGTCAAAGGCGGCCACATAATTTACAGACAATGACAGGCCTATGACATCATTTACACGGCAGTAACAGTTATTAGACTAAATGTTCATGGCAACACAGATTGCCTATCAACAGAAGAATAGTGTGCTTTATTGTTATGTTGCAGCATGTGCAAGCATTTGTGAGTTTGTTGGCTCAGGGCCAGGGAACCTGTTATTTGGGCACCACTCCTCCCCCTCCCCCCCAACCCCCTTTCTCTCTCAGCCGCCAGGCATTTGAGAACTGGGGTACTTTTACACATAGTTAAATCCTGAACAGTCCAAAACTCAGCCTGCAGGCGCTGTGGCTCATGCCACGGGATCAGGATAACAGGACTGCCATCTACTGGCCATGCGGGGGAATATGTTTTGTACACTAGCAAGGAAGTAGGGAGGAGGGGTGATCTCCTTAACACAATTTAAAGTCATCATTGCTGACATCTGAGGAGATTGGTGCCAGGGCCTGAAACCTTCCTGTCAATCAGCCAAACACTTTGTTCCTCAGATCAGATGCCGGTATCATTTGAATATCACAACGCTCTTCACTCTCAAGTAACAAAGTTATCTCCTCCACGAAACTCACTCAAAGAAATCATCTGTGTGGTTATCGATGTCTGTCTGTTGTCTTTTAAAACATCTGTCTTGTGTGGAAATTTTCAACATTGTGAGTTTCTCTTGGGTGCGCCTCACACTCTTCAGAATCTGATCTGGAAGACCAAGTCTGTTTTTTTCTTTCTTTCAATCATTACTTTAAAAAAGTTCCTTCACCATTTCCAGAACAAGAAAGCAGTGCACCCCGAGGTACAAAAGCCCCGGGGCAAGGGCTAGATGTTCCTCTCAGCTGAATATGCAACACTCCTCTGGCATTGTTAAAAACCACTGGACCAAAAACAAGTCTTTGGCCTCTTCACTCGCAACAAAAACGGCATCTTTGCCTCTTTGCTTTTCCTTATTCAAGCCGGACCAAAGGAAGGGTGGTGACTGAGAGGAGGCGAGAGAGAGAGAGCGCAATGGAGAGAGAGGATTGGGATGAGATGAGGGAGGTGGGTGGGACGCGGCTTTCGAACCCTCATTTACCCTGTCAGCCCTCCTAGCAGGGGATAGTGTTCAGGATCTATTGATCACAACTCAGTGGAGCAGTAATCCTGCAGACTTGATTGATTCCGACTGTTGCCTAGGCCTCACTGCACTGCCCAATCCTCCCTCCATGCCTTCTCTGCCTCTGTACTTCTCCCAATCCCTCGTTCCCTCCCCTCCATCTCTCATAAAGCATTGATATGCATGACGGCCATGGGGCCCCATGAAGGGGGGATGTAGGGAGTTGGGGGCATTAAGTGTGTGTACACTGCAACAGGAAATAGCTGGCGAGGTGACGGGTGCCTTGACACAAGACGGGGCCCGAAGGTGTCTATGAGCCGCCTGCCCCCTGATCGCGCTCTCGCCCAAACTGATGAGTCAACGACTTTACACTTGCTCTCTTCTGGCTGGTCAGCGGGAGCGAAGTTTTTATCATCACAAACTGGGCTAAGGAGGGACTGAATGACTTTATAGGTTGTTTTTCCTGGCAACCTCTCTCTCTTCTGTGTACGTGTTCTAATAAGGACCTGAATAATTATAATACTGGACATCTTACTTTGTAATACTCCAGTGACAAGTTAACCACATTATTTAGTAATGTATATGTACATATCAATGTTTGTGTTTATGTTTATTTTGTATCCAACCCCCAAAAAAGGTATTTTTCTCTTCTCTCCCCCCATAAATTAGGTTTGGTCTGTTTATTTATATATTTGTAATACAATGTAAGGAACAGGCTACATAAGGTAATATTATATTACATACATTATTAACAACAGTATACTGAACATGAAGCTGTGTGTGCATGCTGTGTCAGTAAGGGAGGGGAATGATGTTTCCCCACCATAAGAAGAATAAAATGCTGTAACTAAGAATATTAAAAATAATGAAGTTTACGAAAGTATTGGATATTAATGTCACACATTCTTCGCATAATAGATGGGATATATTGAAGTTGCATGTATCAGCAGGCATAAAGGCACTCTTGATAAATGGGAGGATCGGTGTATTTAAGCACATTATTATAAGTCTGCCCTCAGCAAATTATGCAGAAGGACAATTCTGCCCGCATGAATGTTATTATGTCTGCTTTGCACCTCCATAACAATGCGTCCTTATTTATCTGTGTTTGTGTAATGGTGGCCACGGGGCTGCCGTCATGCAGCCCACAAGTGTTTTGGGACCCCTCTGAAGGTTTCCGGGACCTCTTTTCAGAGAGCCTGACAGCTGCAGAGGGAGTTGGCTCCGTCCTGCTCTTCTGCCTGGCAGCGGCCCGTGCCAGGATGGAGGCTGGCGCGTCTGAGCTTTGCCACACACAACAGAGAGGGCAGCAGCAATGGACACATATACAGAAAGCAGATTGGCAAGCTTTAAATTACATATAGACAGACAAGGCTGTAAAGATTTCATGGTCAACATTTTTAAGTGAAAGCAGAACTTGTCTCCTAAAAAATATATCTGGTACATATTTCTGCATGAGCACCCAACACATAAAAGTGAATTGGCAGAACAAATGTATTTTATAACAGGAGAGAACTTAGTGTCATACAGCGCCGTAAAGCCAAAGTCATACTTAACGCGTCCACAAGTGTGAGAGGGTCTGCCGGGGTCCGTTGCATCCGTTTGGAAGTGTAACCGAGGCTTAAGACTTGGACATCCCACGTTGACCTGGTCATAAGATGTTCCAAAAGTGTGATTGAATCTGCTTTGAGCGAATGTTCAGCTTAATTCAAATGTACAGTTTGAAAAGTGTCCATGAATGCAGCTTTAAAGAGCTAGAATAACAACTAAAAAGCTTAATCATTCCATAGATATAATTCACATGGTTCAGTTGATGGGTCCATATGCTATGATGCTCAATTTGTGTGACATGGTTTCTACATATAATGGCATTCAATCAAAAAGCCATATGCAATGACATTCTTGAATCATTACAGTATTTCTGACATTTGAGCACCCTTCTTTCCTTACCCTCTAATCAGTGATGTCTTCTCATTCCAGTCTTAATCACATTATACTTGTTTTATTCAATGAGTCAGGTTTCAAAGCCTGAGTCTTTAAGCATCATAGAGACATGCCCTGTGATGTTTACAGACAGTGGGGTAATATTTATCATCTCTCTTTCTATGTATATCTATCTCCAGCTCAATAAATGGTACAGCAAAATGTCTTTCTCCTGGTGTTACTTTAAGGTTTAGTTTTTATGTTTTCAGTCCCTTACTCTCCATCTGACAGCTCCGTTTACAGACTCATGCTCAGGTTGGTTCTGAGACCGGAGAATATTGACAGCTAGGCTGAGTTACTAAATCCGTAAAGTCTATGTTATTTTTCCCCCTGCTTCTTACAGCCTATATACATTTCCCCGCATGGTTTCCTCGAGGCAGCTCTCTTTTCCTCAATCCCACTGTTTTTGCTCTCCCTACAACCTTGCTCTTCCCCTTCCAGCCCTCTCAGAGGTTCTAGTATTAGGGGAATTCCTGAGGGGGATTTTCCCTGCTTTAGACTGTCAGTATGGCCCTTAAAAACTGTCTCCTGCCAAAGACACCAGTGCAGGGTATACAGGCTAACACATGTTACACAGTTTAAGGCCTCTATAGTAAATATGCCGCTTCAAATGGCCCCATTTCTGTTGAACTGACTTCACTCTTTAATTACAGTATGATGCATACCTGCACCTCTTTAGCCTTCTTTTTTCCCAGCATGAGACATTAATTCAAGGCTTTACATGATGCCCTCACTCTTCTAAGTGAAAACACAAAATACCATCTGTCATTTGTTACTGTCCAAGACACAATCTGTGACAATTACATGTAGTTAAATGTCTATTTTGTTGTTCCACAGGTTCAATTGACGTAACATAGTAGCGATTTAATCTTTACCCACTTGCTATTCCATACAGCCAGTGTTTGGTGGGTACTACACTACATATAGGAGGAGATTCCTTTTATTTCTGACATAGAATGACATTATTAACCACTGAGGAAACTGTAATGGTTCCATACACACACGTGAACTAAAATATAGCAACAGATGACCATAAAACAGTTATTAACTTCTAAAAACAGAGAACCAATTCACACTATCAAAAAGATCAAGCAAAATACCAAACATTGTACCTTTCAGATCACTAGACATCACATTTATTCAGCTATGCTGTCTAACACAATAAGGATGTATACGCATTAATCTGGAGTGCCCTGCATTTACAAGCTCCTCACAAAGCTGCACTGCTCTGGAAGCCTCTGGCTCTTTCCAACCTGCCCATCTGGAAGAACATAAAGCTGCGTGGCATAACACCGTACCACTGCAGTTTGGAATCTGCCCAGATCTCTTCCACCATGACTAGAATACAGCAACACGTTCTCACTTTTCCTCTGTGGCAACTCCTTCTCTTTAAATGGAGCTACTGTTCTGGGAGATGAAATGGCAAAAAGAGTGGAACTGTTCGTTGTTGCATGTATACCCTCAGAACTGAAAATGTGTCTTCATCAATAAAATCCATGCTGTCACACTCCGCGATAAAGGATTCATCGTTTTGCTGCATCATAGCTCACTTTGTAACCCAACCTTGTGAAAACTTTTATTATTCATTATTTCACCACCATGCTTGCTTTACAAACAAATAATTCAACACTGAATCTAAAAAGAAAGCTACATGTTTCTTATTCCATACAGAGCCTGGCTTAACATTTGCAAATTCAGGCTTTTCACGACACCTGCTTTAAAAACAGGCATCCACACACTTTGGTTGGTGAAGGGATCCACAGTCACCATTGTCAGCTATGTAAAAACCTTTATTGTTAGTCTAGTACCAAAATATTTGCAAGTGAATGCAGACACAGAGAGAAAAGCCAGTTGAAGGACAGACAGGCCTCGGGCAGCTGATTTTTATGGGTGACAGCTGATGGTCACTCGCTGGTAAATGTGCTAACGAGGTGATAGAATTCTCTACAAAAGCAAGTGGCCCTTCAGCCTTCCTCCAATATAATAGCTAACTCCTCTTTCCTTTACAAAACACTCCACAGATGGATACGCAACAGTTTCGCAATTACTGACGACCGGGTGTGGAAGGTTTGGATTGGCCTTCATAACAATGTCTACCACAGATGAAGGCTCTCTTAACTGCTGATTTATTGGAGTTTGGCATCTGCTGCATTTGCATGGGGTTAATCTCAAACAATTAAAGAAGAGAACTCAACTCCCCTGTGGCCTGAAAAACATGGTTTGATATGCAAATAACTTCCCCTTTGCCCTCACAAATTCAAAACTCCTCTTCAATAATGTAATTCTCACTGTTGCTGAAGCATGTCAAAATATATTTATTTAAAAAAAAGGAAAGATAGTAAATGAGGGTGGAATGAGTCTTGCTGGTTTGGTATTTTTCAAAGGCTGCACAAGGAAAAAAGAAGTAGAGATTCCTCAGTTCAGTAGCCTCACTCTTTTTGAACAGCAAGCGGAGCATTGTGCTTTTTTAATGCTGTCTCAGTGGACTTAATACTTGTTATTTTCTCCCTCTCCATTCTCTCTCGCTCCCTCCTTCCACCTCATATTCCCAACGCGCTGTCTGTGCTCTTGCATCTGTAATCACAACGTTACCTCATTGGGGCTGCCTTTGTAGCCTGTGTGTGTGTGTAGGTGCACATGTGTGGTGTTGGTGTGTGTGTGTGTGCATGTTGAGGTTCTGCTGGGGGCTGTGAGGGGGCTTAGCAGCAAACTGGGTTTCAATGGGAGCCCACACCACCGCTCTGCCAGTTCTTATCTCCTTGCATGCAGGAGAGCAGTGGCATCAAGCCGGTGGCTTATTAGAGAGGCAGGGAACGTATCCCAAATACACCCCCCCCTCCTCCTCCCCTGCACACACCCCTTCACACACACACACACACTCACAATGAGACACAGCGGTGTGTGGACCTATGTTTCCATCTGGGCCTGTGGCAGGGCCCATGAGGGGAAAGTATGTCTCGGCACACAGTGAGTGTTTATCGCCTTTTCTTTTGTGTTGATGATGCAAAAACAAATTGCGATTTGGAGAATGAACAGCAGCAGGAGAAGAAGCTCTGCCACTTTATGTCGGCAGTGGAAGCACTCTGTTGTGCTTTAGGGTTGTACTTATTGTGATCAAGCAGAAAGAAAGGGAGCGGGAGCAAGCGAGACAGAGCAATAAGAAATACATTGTTTTTATATTGTTTTCTCTGACAGATGAGATGGCATTAGCTGTGATTTTGCCGTTATTGCCGCTGCTGTGGGGTGAGGTGAAGTATTATGTGGGAGGTAAATGAGTGGAATCTGGACATTACAGTTGTTACTCTATTCTGCTGTTGGTAATGCCTTCATTACAGAGCTGTACCTCGGCCATTATGCTTTGGCAGTAAAATTTGAATCACAGAAGGAAAGGCCAGCAGGTTCTTTCAAAAGCAACATCAAAGGCCCTGAACACACACATCTACTATTTACCTGCAATCAAACACAATCTTGCTTCATCTATTTCTGCTTCACCCCTCGCCACTTATCAAGATAATTTCGGAGGCCTTTTTATACCGAACTGCGTCGAAGCAACAGGAGATGAATTTATTTTGATTTCATCACTGCCCACTGGGTTGAAGGCACTTTGTAAGAGTGTGTGTGTGTGTGTGTGTGTGTGTGTGTGTGTGTGTGTGTGTATGAAAGGCGAGAAACACATGTATGAAAGTGGGGGCCTTGAAATGTGTGTATTAATCTTAAGAATTTACTTCCTGTGAATATATTGCCGTGTGTGTGTGTGTGTGTGAGAGAGAGAGAGAGAGAGAGAAAGAGAGAGAGAGAGAGAGAGAGAGAGAGAGAGAGAGAGAGTGTGCATGTGTGGGAAGATAATGATATGCATTTGCATGCAGTGCTTCAATGTGGGAGAATGTCATTGATTTATAACCGTGATGAAAGGTCAGTTCACCTTATTAAACAACACATAGGTATACTGCTGCATAGTATCGGATAACCATTAGAAGCCAATCTGTCCATTCCTACTGTGACCGGTGAAGGCATTAAGGTCTCGGCCAAACCGGCATATAAATCAACTTTAAATGAGTTTGTTTTACAAAACATACACCAACATATCTAGTAAATTTGCCTAAAACTTTAGTCTTTAATCAATTCAGGTCTTTCTTCTTATTTGTCCTCTTTGTGCAAGCTTATTTCCCCGAATTGATTTAACAGCCTCCGGTGTTAATTGCACAAGCCCAGCACTGTGTTTTTAAAAGTGTGATTGTGCTCATGGACACATTTACAGTTTGTCCAGAGTCGCTTTTAGCGATGTCTCCACTGTCCACTTATTAACCTCTAGTCAAAAGCAGTGGACTAAAGGGGCACCTGAGGTCATGTCCACATTATTACGTTACTATTTTAAAACGCATATCTTTTGCTACATTCACACTAAACGTCCACACCACCTGATTCATCACCCCGATCACATGACTGAGTAACAGTTCGACCTCGTCGGCGGTCCAAGCAAAGAAATCTCTGGTCCCTCTTTTCGCCGTTCTTCCTCCGCATTATTTCTGCAACTCAGCCAACTGCAGTGTGTATACAATCTGCTTCCTGTTTGCACCATCGAACGCATGACCAGTGTACGTGAATGGTCACGTGATATGCGTTTTCAAAGGTTGCCGCGTGGACAGATCATTTCGAAAACGATACTGAAACGCCCGTATAGAGGGATTTTAGAGGGTTTTTGTTATAAAACTCTGTTTTTAAAATGAAAACGTATTAGTGTGGATGTAGCCTGAGACATCTTTGTCCAATCACCGGTCTGATGTGGGCTCACACACAACCCTCTTCAATCTCCAGCTCCCAGTCCCTCCATTTCTCACTCTTACCATGTCCCCCTCAGTTATTTTTTTCTGATTAGGCATTGCTTATTAAACTAAAGCTCTGCAGGCTGATTGCACAGCTTAAAGAGAGCACCATCTCCTCATCATTGGCTTTGTTGTTTTCAGGCATTAGCATGTGTGTGGAACGTTCCGGGGCCCACTTCTAAACGAGTGAATGGAGACAGACCTCACACAGCTCAGATGTGAGTGTTGAGGATAGCTTGTGTGGGTGGGACTGTGTGCGAGACCAGATACAGTAAGTGTGTCCCGTGTGTTTACAGGATCTGTGTGGGCGTGTTTCTCTATATCTTAGCAGCAGGTGTTTTTATGGTTAAACATGCATGTATGTGTGTATTTGTATACATGTACAAGTGATACATGTGGCTGTCCATACGTGTGCCATGCATGCATCCCCTCCCCGTCTTCCTGTATGTTAATGCTACTAACTTCCACCTGCGCTGTCCCGACAGGTGGAAGCAAATGTTTGGAGCAGAAAACAGATACTTGACTTGGCGAATGACGGACAAACCAATATGAAGGAAAACCATCTGGGCCTGCAGTTTCGCCCCTTTAGCCTTGCGGAGGCTTCAGAACACTGCCTCTGCCAGTCGCTGCTGGGGTGTGGCCCGGACCGAGCGGTGGCACAGAGTGGATGATGAGATGGGGGGCCCAGCTTGGAGCTGCTCTGGAAGGGGAGTAGAAGAAGAGGCACCAGCAGGCCCTGGAGGTGATCCAACAGGCGCTCTCATCCTCTCAACTGTTGCAAAAGGATTGGTGGTTAGTGGGATAATCCACCGGCGTGGACGCTTCAGATAGCTGCCTCCACATGTGAGGAAGGAAGGGAAAAGAATGGTATACCCAACCAAGCACAATGAGAGTCTTAGGCAGCGAATGAACGGTTGCTTAAAGAAAAGGCTGAACCCAGCCAAAATTGTGTAAACAATTACAGCACAAGGCCTGGTTTTGAATATTTTGTGTGTGGGTGATGTTATTTTTGATTGACAGTTTTATAAGCCGACCAAGTTGTCATTACAAGCAGATCACTTCTACATGCAATTCATTTAAATGGTTTCTACCATAGCGTAAAGACCTATATTCCTTTTTGGTCTCATACTATCACTATGTCTTTATTACGGCTTAGTTCTCAAAAGAAATGGTCATATTATCATACAAAAGTAATGAATATAGTGCTTCTTTAAGTTTGTGGTTAGGGTGGCTAGATAACCCACAATGCTGTTTAAACCAAGGCCATTTATTCATCTTAAACTTGTCATCTGTGTTTAACCTCTGCTTGTGAAAATATTTTCAAAATACTGCTTTTATACCAAGCAATATTTTCAAATGAACATTGAATGAAAGAACTGTTTCTCACCAAAATGTGTTGTTGGTGGATTGCTGCAGTTATTGGCCCACTAGCGTCAACAACTGCCGATCAATGGAATAGTGTGAAAGCATGAATGCTTGTGTGTTTGTGCAAGTTACAAATAGTGACCTCCTCATAAAAAGATTGCTCCATAGTGCCACTCGTGGTAGCAGGTAAGGTTTTGAGTTTCTGTGACCCTTATTGGTCAAATAGTGTATCCAAGGCTTTCTACAAGGGAATGGTGGAGCTATTCAGTGGGAAAAGTAACCAGCTAAGGGGGTCTCGGCATATTACCCCAGAGAAAAGGTTTGGCCCTAAAAAGCCCAAATTTGGTGGCCTCAGGCACATTCTCCTTACCCCTCCCAGTCTGTAAATAGCTATTCATATTGTAATACCACCCCTACTGACTGATCAGAACTTATGTAATTAAGAATAATTAGACCACAGTGATGGTTAATTTATTGTTTTGTTCGTTTGCATAAAAGCATTCTAAGACATTTTAAAGTCAAATTACAGTGTGTTGCTGATGCTTTCAGAGTTGGGCAGATGAAGAAGCAAAATGCTTCTTGCGCTAGTTTTTAAGCCAATGGGTGCCGGTCGGATTGTCTCAATATTTAACTGCTCAAGCTCAGCCAACCTCTGATTTAGCCTATTTTATAACGTACTCAAGACTCAAGTGTTTTATGTCTGTTGCCTTAAGGGGCAGCCGTAAGGAACGGACAGCCCGGTGCCATAGAATTGTTAAAGGTGACCATAATGTTAAGAATTTAGTTTTGAAATGTCCAATAATGAGTTTCCTGCATTGAGACATCTTTCACAGAGAATCAGGATGCATCTAAGAATAAAACATGTTTTCCACCCCGAGCAGGAGGCCTGTCAGGCTTTCAGCTGTGTGTGTGTATTGAACCTGAGAGTTCCTAGATTTAGTAAAGGTTACATTTTCAAGTTGCTGCACTGGTGTTTTCATTCCGTCTGTGCAATGAATCCAATTCTTAATGTATTTGCTCATCAATTACTTTGCTAATATTTGTTAAACAATAAAAAGTACTCTCTGCTGTGTCTGGGCATGTTTTAATCTGGCTGTCTCTGCCTATCCTTGGTCACAGAGTTTGTTTGATCCCATTTCCTTTCAAGGGCACCACTAGATAATGCTCTGCACCCTGTACACAGCAGATGGGAAATATCCAGGGTGGCACCACGCCCGTTTCCACAGGGTCATCCCAACCATTAGACCGGCAACATCAGGTGACTGCTGATAGGAGATCACCACCAAGTGTTCAAAGGAATGCAGGAGTGAGCCAAGACACTGCAGAGTGTGCCAGCTCAACGCAATTGGCAGCAGCAAAAAGGTGTTTTGAAAAACTTAACGGATAGCTTTGACAGAACAGAAACACATTTTGCATCTTAAAAAAAAATATTTACCGTATACAATGTCAGGTTTGAGATGGCAGTACTATCCTGAAGAGAAAATACCAACAAAGACTTGCGTAATTCAAGCACAAATGCACCACTTAGCCCTTGCCTTACGTTAATATGCTAGGCTCATGGTTTTAACTGTACTCCCCCCGGTAATTTCAGCTGGTTGATGTGTTCGAGCAGCAGAACCTCATAAAACACATTTCATTCAAACTGGGATGGAGAGGTCACCGCACTTCATTCAAACTCATCATTGCTTGAAATGCTCATCCCTGTAAGAAGAGTTGAATATATTACATTAGTATTACAAAAGTGCACTACACTGAGAGTATGTTATCCTGACCAAATTATGAAAGCATGACTCAATTATTACCACACATTTTCATAAGATATTGAGTAACCATAATATTATCTTCATTATTATTCTTAGTCTGTAGTGCTATTACCTCATTCTTGAGAACGTATAGCCCTCTAATCTCATCATTGTCGATGGATAAGATCCATTACTCCGTTTTATTCTGCCCCATTACGTCTTTAATTCTAGATTTTTTCACCATGTTTTTTTTTAAATTGTCCTCTTGAACAAATTAGCACCTTACTCCATATAAGCACAGCTTATAAATTGTAAAACCTTTGTAATCCACGCTGTGTATCTTTCTACCGTACATGTAAAGTGTGTTTCAAGGCCCTGACCAGGTTGCAGATAATCGGTTAAATAAGTTGGGAAACATATTCAAGGCTTTCTTGAACTAATGGCTTGTAGCTGTTGACTATGGCACATTATATAGCTTTCATACGTCATTTGCGGCTCAGTTGCACATTTTTGCACAAAATATGTATGTTCTAAATAGATATGCCAATTACCCTAATGGAAACCAGGAAGCGTGACCGCTTCAATTAGCAGGCCTGTTCCTGTTTCATTTTTCCTGCAACAGCTCACAGAGTTTGGTGATGACATACAATGTGTTGTGGCGGTTATATGTTGCCCGTTCTGCAGCTTGAAATTAAATGTTCCTTTTGTCTCAAACTGATCTGACACTTACGACAGGATGATGTTCCCGACAACACATCCACTCGGGGGTGGGGTGGGGGGGCATCAAATTACAACGCAGGCTGTTTGCAAATGCACGGTTCCTCTGTGTATCTCAAACCTGTTGGTGCTGCTGTAATTGGAATCAACACCATGTGAGTGAAACACCCGTATCCACCCGGGCTCTGCCTCAGTAAAAGTGGTCACAGTCTGATGGTTTCTGTTGGGAAGATGTATAGGCACAGACACACAATCACAATCCCACCAATAAGCGCATAGATGGGTTTTCTACACATGTATTCATTGGCAGACACAGTTAACACCACAAGAAATAATATGGCTGCAGCTTAAAAATGTAGCCACATATGAGGAATGTACATTTATCTTGTCTACTCATTAACCTATATGGTCCAGTAGTATTTTATTCTTCCCTCCAACAAGCACCAGTTACTCTGCTCCGATCCCTCTCTCTCGATCTCCTTTTTCCCTATGTCTTATTTACGCTCTTGTTAGTAGGGAGGTTCACTTGGGGCAACCAAAACATATTTCTCTTTTTTTTTCTTTAACTCTGGATATGTAGCAATAATGGACAGGAAGAGCACCCAGTTGTTTCCCCATTATGAGCTGTGCTAAACTGAAATCAGCTAGTCCGATGCTCTTTGCTTTATTTGGGGAACTAGATTTGGCTCCTTGCCCGTTCCCATTCTCCTCTTTCTGCGAGTCGACCGGCTATTATGACTGTCAGTCATTTTCAAACATAAAGGGGCTCATTTGAAAAGGCTCAATGCAAATCTCATATCTTACATGAAACAGTCTTGATTTATTTTCCCTGAGCTTTTCTTCCTAAGTCTTCAAACACCCTCCCAATGCACTCGACGCACCCCCCTCAACGCACACCCCATCCTGGCTGGAATCGCGCCTTTCAACATCCAGTCAAAGGAATGGGGAAGTGCTCTGTGGACGGTTGCCATGCTACTCCAGCACCCACACCCCCCCACCTACCCACCTACCCACTCCTTTCCTCCAGTCGATATCTGCCCACAGCAGGTGCCGTGCCGAGCCCCAAGATAGCGGTGATATTGAAAGAGAAGTATTGCAAACTTCATTTATACTCTGCTCACATAACTGCCATTCATCTTTTTCTGAGCAAAGCTGGACGACACCTTATTATCAGCAGCTGTTGTGTCTGTTTTGGTGGAAGGCTATTTCTCTTTTCTGTGGAGGTCTGAAAGATGTAAATCTATCATTGTACAAACACCCAGACTGAATAAACAGATCCAGTCTTTCAGTGTGTCTGTCTAGCTGATGTGTAGGATACATCTCTATGCTGCAAGACCAGATCCTCACCTTTGCTTGTAATCCTTTCCCCCTACTGGCACAGAATAGCCGCCTCCATGGTATGACTGTGTGCTGGGTTGATGACATGTGCTAACACGTTGTCTGAAACTGCCATCACAAGGAAGTTGGGATGCTAGGCCTCCTGCAGGACGGCAGTGGGGGACACACACAGCCTCGGCGCCAGACGAGGCAGTGGGAGCCACCAATGAGGCAGCTGTGACCTTGCAAGCAGAAGATCAGAGTCTGAGCCAAAACCTCACCCTCCTTCCCCGTGGTGAGGTCCAGTGTGCCAGCAACGCCAGGTGCCCCTCCAGAAGTGTTTGTGGAGGCTGGGATGGAGCAGCGGGCTGCCGTCCTGGGGCTGTTTTACATTAGAATTGGGAGCACAGGAAAGACAATATTGATTGATTTTCTGGTTGATTATTCAGTGATTTGCAGTATTTCTGTCGATGTGTTGACTCAACAATACTTCTGGCAAAATAAGCTTGGCTCAAATAATAACATCTGCATATCAGACATTCAGTTTTAATGTTAAAACGTCAAAACCAGACCTATTTCCTTCATGCTAAACAGCCTTCTGTATCCCCATCCTTCATCTATTAATTGTTGAGCCATTTATCCTATAGCGTTGTGGGTTTGTTGTTCAGCATTCAACAACTAAATCTATGGCGACCCTGAGAGCTTAACAGCTTAAGCTCTCAGAAAAAATGTGCACACAGACACAACATAAGCAAATGAAGATGCATTTTTATTTATTTAATTGTTTTTTGGGTATGACAGACAATAGCATGACAGAAAAAAAAGTGATGCACAAGGCAGGGCCACCCAACGCTTGTTGCTTCCATTTCTGGCTTGTGAAGTTATTGATGCATGCCACTAATCCTCATTGCCAGTGTTTTGGCACATTTTGTAAAAAGAAAAAAAAAGTTTAACGAAATCTTAAGTAAAAATTGTAATTTGCAAGTGCCTTGAGGCATAGTATTTCAGATATTCAGATATCTGCTGTTAAGCGTTAGTAATTTGCTTGAAACACACGATCATAATGGAAAATAGCAGATAAATAACTCCATAAGCCACAAACCATGGATACAACAAGCATGTCCCAGCCGTGTGTATTACGTTGTGTTGCTTTTGCCTGTTATTTCTTCATTTGCTGTACGATGAGCTCTCAGAGCCACTGTACAAATCCAACTTTTACAAACTATAAACCACTATATCAAATAAAGAACATACGTACATTATTATATAACAAAGTATCGGAACTTTTTTTGCACGCCACTTGGGCATTGTCTTCAAGCTAATTCTACAGTGGCGGGATGATGCTTATTTGGAGCTTATATCCCACAGCTTCAGCCTTGAGATCTCCATAATCACCAAACCTCCCACTGTGAAAAGATTATCAAAGAAAGCATGTAGCAAGTCATCTCTCACCACAGAGTCCTCGAGGCTAAGAGGGAAAACATGCATACATCAAGTAAAACATAGCCGAACATAATTAGCTACCTTTTCCCGGTGGTCACTAGAACCTTAAAATCAATGGTATCATTACAGAGAACACACAGAGACCAGTGTCCAGTGCATGCTTACAGAAAAAAACTGGTTTCAAATTGAGTGTGATTGTTTATTTGATTCTCGCATCTTCTCTGGAAATATAAATCAAGCTATTGGTGCTGGTAGTAAAACATTTTGTTATCGTGATCCACAGCTGCTCTATTTGGGATTTTTTTTTTCAGACAGGGAGGCAAACGTGGTCCCCAAGCTGCAATTGTGGTTTCAGAAATAATGCGGCACAGGCTCCCAGCCAATAAAATGTGGTTGTAGAAAACTTTGGAACGTATAGTTCATAAGCACTCACATGTTTATCACATGATTCATGCAGCATGGTGAGCTTCTCTGTTTCTAACTTTTCGAGCTCGTCAGCATCGCTTCTTTTGCACGATGTTACAATTAGTTTTGGTTAAAAGCTGAGCGATAGAATGTGAAAAAGTAACCGCGGAGGCATGTATAGGTTGATAAATACGCTAAGTGATCTTGAGGTCTTTTTGCTCTGTTTTCAATTTCCTTTTTCACATTCTCCCACATGAAATGGAATAACCTTCACTGCTTATATAACCTTCTGCATTTGATTACCATATTAACGTCCTTAACAGCATGAAGCTAATTTGTGAGCTATGGATGTCTTTGGAGAAGGTCACAGTAATGAAGTGTACACCAAGAACATGATTTCAGCTTCACTTATTAAACATTTGCTAATTGTTTATATTTGCGTGATTAGAAATTGTAATAAGGAAAGAATGCTTTGGACGTAATGTGCTTTACCTGTGGCTGTCGTCTCTTCTACCCCCCCCTCCCCCCCTCTCTCTCCACTGCCAGAGTGTTTTTCTAATTATCTCCCCTGACACAAGATACTCTGGCAATTTTACGCTGTTATATTTAAGAGATGGTTGGACAGGAGAACCACGTTTTCTGAGGTGGAACTCTGGCAATGATCTGGCTACCTGCCTGAACAGCAGACGTCTACACTCAGGAACTCTAGGAAAACCAGTGCAAAGATATATTCTAGTTGGATTTTGTTCAGACATTTACAGTATATGCATCAGCCAAGAGAAATATCTCACTTTCAAACAAGTGCAACAGGACCATAGTCCTGAAACATACCGATAAACTACTGAGCTGAACTAGTTTCTCTGTGTTTTCTCGATATGGGGACTGCACTTTATTACAACATGCAATAAATCCTACCGTTCCTTCATGAAGGTTGTATCTGAATGTTCTTGTTGAAACCTGTTTAGATGGTGTTGACAACTTCATGGTCATTTTGAAGACTGTAATTTGTGGTGCTGTTGAAATTGTATTGTGTTGTGTAGCATAATGTTTAGTCTACTCTCATTGATATAAATGGCGTTGACAAAATCCTTTTCCGAATAATGCAATATAATTTAATAGCACCTCAAACACTCCAGAGTGCTTTTCTTTTTTAGCTGGGTGCACCTTATACACTGGTAACTAAATCTAATATAGAGTTGCACAACGTAAAAAAAAAATCTCCAAGATCCCTTCTTATGAAAAATATTTCTCCACTTTATCAGCAACATGCGAACATATTCCCTGTAAAATGTAAAAGCGGCTAAATACAACAATACAGCCTAATCACTAATCACCTGTTATATTAACAGAAAAATATCCCACACGTTGATTTAACAAGCTGAATAATGTCAGTGCACATAGACAGACATAATGCAATCAAACATCAATGGATTTGAACAAGATGCAGGAAATGCAGACTAATTACTATTGCAAACTAATTACTGAGTCTCCACTTAATGTTGTGGTAGCAGTGAAAGAGAACGGCCAGAGAATCGCAGGCTACCGAGTCCATGTGTGCTCATTTAAATAAAAAAGAAGATAAATGACAGAGAAAAAGACGATGTCACCAAGTGAGACAAGAGAAGAGCGTGAGCTCAGGAAGGAGTCAGAGGGGACGAAAAGGAGGATGTCCTTAAAGAGAGTGTTTTCTTTTTAAACTGAATACATCTTCAAAAGGGAACCCCACAAATGTCCTGGTGAAGCCACCTGCACACAGAGGGCAGGCTGCCACTGTTTCAATGGGCGCTGCATGCACACCCCAGCGGGCTTCCAGATAGCGGCTAAAGAGCTTATTTCCCAAATCTCTTTATCCTTTCTAGAACTGTGAGACGTTGACAGAAAGTCAGTTAACTCTAGCCAGTGGCAGCTGCATGGGTTTTGCATAATTAATTATTTATACGGAGCCAGACATAGTAATTACCATCCAGATGAATATGATATTCTAATCAGGCAGGCTTTAATTTTAATTGCCCTCCAGCATCTAACTGTCAGTGCTGGCCTGGCTTGATAAAGTGGAGAGTCTCTAAACACCATTAGACATCTGCTCTGAGTGCATTGCCTCCACTACCCACCAGCCCCACCATCCGCCATAAAAAATCAATACAGAACCAGGGTGTGTGCGTGCGTGCGTGTGATCTGGCTCATTTTTCTATGGAAAGCCATTTTTCGTCAATGACAAAACCAGAGCAGGGCTTAAAGCTACGAAGCCCCCTCCCTGGTGATTGATGAGGCCTCTCGGATTTTGTGCTTCTTTTCTTTCCTTTCTTTTTTTTTTACGATTTTGGAGACTCATCTCAATATATTGTTTGGAGGAGCTTATCTTGATTCATTTTGGTCCTCTTCCAAATGAACAGTTTTCTGACAGATGCGCTGGAGAGATGGAAGGAACGATTTACAATATTTGTTCCCAAACCTTCCCTTGTACACGTCAGCAGTGTAGACAATACATTCTGATTCAGCGTCTTGATTAGTGTGACTATTAAAATGAATGTTTAATTTCCCTTTGATGAAACATAATCTACAATTATTGTCTTTATGGTAGATGCGTCTTTGTACGATTTGCTGAATGTCATACAGTTATTTGATGATTTACATTTGTGGCTCCGCAATTTTTCAGATTTGGGAATTTCACATCTAACTGATGCCCAGCTCTCTGAAACCCATTGACAGATCTCAGTGCAGCAGGTGCCATAATCCCAACAGCTGTTGCCACGCAAGGTTTTTTTTTCTGTACAGTTTCCAACCACAATCCAATAGAAAAATATTATCACACATTCCACACAGGTCTTACAGTTAAAGGCTGGGCCAGCTGTAGGGACTGAAATGCATACTCTAATTGTAGATGTAATAATAATTTAATATGATTACATTGTACAATTAAAAGGATTTTTTTGCGGCATATCAGTGACAAACAGCACACACCTTGTGACATAAACATATTAGCTATCATTAAAAATATTTCATCATGGTGTGCTTTTTGACTGCCAGGTGCCTTTTTTATGCATCTCCAGTATTCCGTTATAGGCAGAAGGATATGTACAGTAAATGTGTACATAAACAGCTGATAGGGGCAATTGCACTAGTTTGAGATGACATTTTTTTATACACTGCACACTAAGCTGATCTGCGCGTGCCTTGTATCGAGTTAAGCTGCACCTGCAGTGTTGCACGGAGATGAACTGTGGAAATGAAAACACTTAAACTTCTTTGACACAATCGGGGGAAAAGGCGAGGAAACGTATGGAATCCACAGTTATTATGGCTCTGCACCTCAAGTGAGAAAATGGATGGCTTCACAGATGTGCCCGACAGACTGATAAACCCAGTGGCCTCAGCCCGTTTGGTACATTTCCCAGAGCGCGAAAGGAAAATGAGAGATTTCTACTTATATTACACACGTTAGTCAAACTTTTTTCAACTTACTGGCTGGCATCAGCAAGAAAGAATGGAACGGTAATTGACAACACTTGCAAGAATATTTGAGTCCTTCAAAAACCCTTGGTTCTGTCCTAAGCCTCCCATTGTTTCTCATCATCATTGTGCATTCACAGACTGGAGCAACATTCCTCTATGTAGCTTGGCTCAAGGTTTTTTGATCTCCACACATTGCGACTGAGGTGAGGGGAAGTAAGGTCCTCAGATGTCTATGGCTCCTCATGCCCAAAGTTTGAATTTCATTAAAGACCCTCTCTGCTCCCTCGGCTACCAGGAACAAAGCCTGAGCCGGACTCAATGGTAATCCTGCCTGCGAGGCGCCGGTGTCAAAGGTCGCCCGTCGCCAGCAGATGAATCCTGTGGTTGGGGTGGCAGAGGCTACGATGGAGAGGAGAAGAAGACAGAGGAGCTCTTCTTCTCAGGTTATCCAGGGAGAATCTAATGAGGTGGATTGGAGGAGAGAGAAACCATACCGCTGCTGGGGTGGAGGCAAGAGGCGAGCTGCGGGAAAACTTCAATTCAGAAAGCAACTGAGAGGAAGATGAGTTGAGAGGGAGAAAACTCTAATGCGTAACATGAAGAAAAAAAAGGGAGTGTGAGTCATAAGGCACAATCAGAGGTTGCATTCTGTGGTGTTGCGTGAGAGCCATTTAGTGCCTGAGGACAAGCCTACGGCTAATAACGCTGAAAGTTGGTAGAAGCTCTGACCTTGCTTTGGAAAGAAAAGCCCTAATAAGGACACCGTCTAAAGAGAGAAAAAACTTTGCTGTTTCTCTCTAGAGCAAACACTCTCCACCCCATATTTCATACACTCTCCTTTCATTATAGCACAGAGGCGAAGAGGAACCTATAGGCCCCCTAATGAAGGGGACCGTTGGATCGGATACATTAAAAGCAGGGATTAGACACTGTCTGACATGGAAACTGACTTTGAACATGTATGCAGCGCATGATTAGTGTTAGACTGTGAAATTTCTAACTCAATTATAAGAGGCTTTCATAGTAATAGGATTTTAGAATGTGTGAGAGATCAGTAATTTTAGTTTTGTCTGTCAAACACTGCTTTTGAGGATGTTACACTTAGTTATATGGTTAAAAATAAAAAAAATAAACGTGTTATGTTTAAGTGGTTTCATGAATTTTACTCTGACTTCAACACTGATATCTCCTTTAAACAGTGAAAGCACTTTTAAAGACGTTTAGATCCACAAAGGTTTTCTTTAGTTTGACTAGCTTCACACAGTAGATCAGATGTAGACCCATCCTGTTGGGATTAACTGCTATTTGCTTTGATTTTTTTATAAAAGTGTTTGGTAAATATATCAGCAGTGACTACACAAGTATAGGCCATTTCTTATAAGTTGAGTCAATGGAGTTAACTGAGAAATGAAAAAGAATCTCAATTGACCTTATATGCCTTATTTACGGAAAAATAAGAAATATCCCACAAAAAGATGAGACATTGCCGGCACATGTTGGAGTCTCGGTAATGCCAAGGGAGAAGATGAACAAGCAGTCCACCGAATGAGGGAATATCAATGAATGTTTCATACAATGCCAAGCCCAAACTGTTTGATTTAATATTTGCGATGTGACTTCTCCCCATTTGGCTTGATCCCTTTCAGTCATCTGTGGCAGGATAAAGCTTTTCACCACGCTGTATTGGTTCCTCACAGCAGAAGGTGGATGATAAGGTAGAGGTGCTTGCTTCAGATCAGCCGACCCAGAGCTGGATGCACTAAGAAACTTTGACAAGTAGTCAATGTGAGCCCTCCCGGGGTGTGTGTTTTTCTACTCAGGCTCAGTCAGTCAGAGCACTTTGTGGACCCCTGGAGATTAAAAGAACTTCCACGATGCCCTAATACTGTGGATAATTTGTGCCATGATGTTTTTATAACGAGGCAAGGGATTAGGGTTTCGTTCAAACTTTCCTTCATGAATTTAAGATTAACAACATGGTCTGTCTGCACATCCAATTTGAAGGAGGAGGGCTTTTGAACCTGCTAGATACATCTGAGGATAACCTGGAGGCCGATATGGAAGTGTTATCAGAGGGACAGAGAGGGAGAGAGAACGTATCCGTCAAGCCAGTGACCACTAGGCTGTTCATGCAAGTGAATCCAGTTGTATAACCATTACATGCGTGTCAGAGTTTGTTTCTCCAAGACCTTTAACACAGCCTACTGAACATGCCAGAGCAAATCCCTCTGAATTGGCCCAGTGCTCGAAACATTAATCTGAGGCAGGGGTGACCATCCACAGTCTAAATTGAGCCCTCAGAGACCATTCACCCAGAGAGAAAGCGTTGTTAGAGAGCTGCAGGGACCAGGAGGGTACAGTGTGCCCCCAGTCCAACAGCTCGTGCTGCTGGAGATGAGATAAGGGCTATCAGCTGCCTGGCTCCACTAAGAGGAAGTGTTGCATTTTGATGCTAAGGGCAGCAGCAGCAGCAGCCGCCGCCGCCGGGCGCAGAGACCTAAATATGAGCTCAGGCAGCAGGCATCAAAGGCCATTGTGGAGCCAATATAAGTGGAATGCCAATAGAAAGGTGCATGGCACTGGTGCAGTCAGCTGTGCCAAAAATACCCATTGTCTCACAGCCCCTGTTGTACAGATAGTTCATCACTGTAGTTGCTTCTATTGGATTCACAGGAAGTGAGTTTTTCAGCTGTGCTGTTCTGCATTGTTCTGCTTTTCTCCCTTTTGTTCCGAAATCAGCAGGAATACTAACGTTAGCATTTGATTGACTGTACCTCCTAGTTAAAACGCAACTAATTTATCTCCAATAGTTAATATTATTGTTTCGACCTCAGTAACTTTCTTTATTTGCCGCTGTTGCTTTCAGGGGAACCAGTGATTGCTAATCATTTTCATTTGCATATGAAGATAAGTCTAATATGGTTGCTGGCTAATCCCCTCCCTCTAAGTGCTGGATAACAGACCATTTTTAGCTTTTAATCCATTAATGAAATTTGTTTGCTCATTGACTTGAATCATCACCATAATTATAGGGATGAATTTATCATTTCAAGCTATTTGGAATGATGGGTATTGTACGGGGAATTTGCATATACAAATTAATGACAGTGATGTGTCATTAATTGATATGATTTTTCATAGTCATTGCATTGCAAACCACACACTCATTGGTGCCTTAATAAGAAGCAAAGACTTAAGGTGAACATTTTAACAATATAAAAGTCAACTGATATTTGCATGCAAGTTTTCCTAACTTTTACAATCATGCAATGTAGAATATTTCAGATTGTTAACTTTTTATGAACCTAGTTATCTACTGTACCTTCAGTGATTTGCATGTAATGTAAAAGGGAGAGCTATCTCATAATTTATGTATATGGTGACCCATTACTTCGACATGAATGCATCTCACGAAGGAGAGGCGAAGGTGCATGAGTGTAACATTCAACATTACAGTGCATAGACCTTCATCTGACAGTCCTAAATGCATGCAATTTTACTGGTCAGCACTTTGAAATCATTAACCATTGTTTAGTGTCTAATGCATTATTAATTATGCATGCTGGTTAAGATGTACGTACCTCGCTGTGGCCCTTAATATCTCCGAGAATATATTTTAGGCTGTTATTATTGATTTTTCACAGCTTTTCTACTTTGTTCATTGCTGACAATTTGCCATTGTAACATTTTGAAAGCTTTGTGTTTGCTTCTTACTGCACATTGTCCCCTGTGTCTTGATTTAGACAAAGAAAGTACTCGCTCTGTGATTCAGAAAGATCTTTGGCTCATGTTGTCAGTGGTGGATGCTGGAGGTTTGAGAAGACGGCTGCCCAGTAGCTCACAAACACAGAAGTAGTCATTGCACACAAACCACTGTCAGTTCTTATCACTCCCAAAGACCCTAAGGGCTGGAGTGTGCATGTGAGTGAGGTGCTTACTTTGTGTTCCCCAGTCCTGATAGCCACCCTTGAGGCACCTTTCATCCGGAGATGTGCTCTCTGCTATTTCCAGCCCCTCTATATGTGAGCACTGGAACCATCAAGAAGCACTAGATTGGAAAACCTGAGAGTGGCATCAAATAAATCTAAGGTTCCACAAGCATTTCCCCCACCTATTACAGAGCTCCAACTGACCAGCCAACACAGCATCGAGCTAATAAATAGTTTCCACTGGGGTGACTCCTGGGAAAGAGGCAGGAAAAACAAAACATCTCATCCTATTCCACAGTCTGCTTTTAGATTTTGATGTCAAAACCAGAGGGAAAATGAGCATTATACAAATGCAGTT
The DNA here is from genome assembly GCF_910589615.1 of Taurulus bubalis. Classification (NCBI taxonomy): domain Eukaryota; kingdom Metazoa; phylum Chordata; class Actinopteri; order Perciformes; family Cottidae; genus Taurulus; species Taurulus bubalis. Next base: position 7,112,989 of record NC_136589.1, on the reverse strand, counting down.
TTTGCTGCATGCCTGATGAGAGCAAAATATGTAGATGATTTTCTCTTTTCTTATTTTTTTGGGGGTGGGGCAGCAGACTAAATGCTATTGTTTTCTGAAAATATTCAGTAATACAAGACATGTATTCTGAAGCCACTATCTCTCTTTATATTGTCACCAGTGCTATGATTCAGTTTCTTTCCGTCCATCGTTCAACGACTGGCATGATAATCCTGCTGAATGATTAACATTCTGAGAACCTCCGTATGAGTTCAAAGCTATCAGGTGTTGCTAATGTGTTTCCAATTTCCTCCCATCCTCTTAGTGCAACCTGCTGAAAAACGCCATCAATATTACAGCGAGCGGTGCTTTTCGCCACAATGCTGCCTGTAAGCGTACAAGACAGCTTTCACATCTGATTATGACCCCTCATAAGCATCGACTGGAGCATCTCTGTAACTCCTGCCCCTAAACATCGCTTAGGGCTACAGAGGCGTTCATATGGCCCCAATCTCTCCATGTCAGATTGGCACCAGGGTAATCGCTGGTGACAGAACTGCCCGTCTGAGTAGCTTTCTCGTCTGTGTGCGTGCGTATGCATTTTTGTGTGCGTTATACTCGGCTTGTCTGAGTGGCCCCTGTGGCAGTTGTGGATATTTCTCCATCTCCACAATAGGCCTCAGGTCTATTGCCTCCCCTCCACCCCTTCCTCATCACAGAGTGACCCCCCTGCCATTCACCTGGGAATGCGAGGGGCGATGATGAGCTTCTTGTCCCAAGGCTGCCTGTGAGAATCAAGCCACTGACATGCAGACAAAGCAGTAGCCGGGCACTTTGTTATATGTGGATGTGTGTCTGTGCATCTGTGTCTGTTTGCAAATCATGTCATATTTGAAACATGAATGACAGAGGTGGCCAATGTCACAGGGGAGGCCCTCTCATTCTTCTGCCTTTGAAATCCCACAAAAACACACTGTTTACACATGCACACTCTCCAACACACTGGCATATAAAAGCACCTTGAGGATAAGAGTGCTTATCCTTTCCCTCTCCTCTATTCCATCCAATCTTACCACGACACATGCTGTTTTGGATTCACGCTGGAGCTCCCTTTTATTCAGGACAAAATCTGTCTGTGTCACTCTTTTGAATCTCTCTTTTGGATCTCACAGTGGCATTGCTTAATAACTAAACCCTGAACAAAGACTCTGTCTGCCTGTCTGAGACTCTTTTACTCTCTCTTTACTCTCACTAGCACTGAGCATACCTTTATAACTGGACTATGAACCATAACTAGAGGCCTGTTTTTTCATAGTCATAGAGAGCCATTGTTCAGAATTAAAGGAGTTGCTTCAAAAGAGATATCTGTAATGTATTTATTCCAAGAAAAGACAAAGAAAACTTCCATGAGACTCATATTTGAGCTGAAATCGAAGTATCTCAATGTCTTTACAGCCATGAAACTATCGGCAGCGTGTCTGCTAGGGCTGGTAATACTGTAACTAAAGGGATACAGTTGCAGCTTTCAGAATTCCTCCTCATCTGCATAACAATAGCAGGATACAATGAGAAAATGTACAACCATGTCTGACAGTTTTTAACCATGAATTCAATGCTTTATACAGAAGAGAGAAAAAGCAGGAGGGGGTTGTCAGAACAGAGAGACAAAACAGATGGACAGAAATAGAGAGGGATGGAATCTGAGCAAGGGGGAGGGGATTGCAGAATGTGCTTCATTATTTTTGCTGCTTCGTTTATTCTTAGCTTGTATGACAACTGCCAGGTTTACGTAAAATCCAAATTTCAAATACTAAGCTACCGCATAGCCTAAGGCAAACACGCTAAAACCCCCCCTCACACTGTCTACCTCATAAATAGTTAACGCTCAAAACACTGAGACAGCACTACAAACTTTCTCCCAATATTCATATGCCACTTGTCATACTCCTGTCACACTCTTAAGACTGACAAATGTAATATTAATCCCTCCACTGCCCCTCCTCTGCTACCCCCCTAGCACCATTCCCCCTCCGCTGCCATGACTCCTATATTTGCCTCCTTGGCCCTGGTCCAACTGAGCTGTCAGGCCGAGGCCTCGTCTTAGCCCCGTCCGCTGACGTCAAGCCCAAGCGAAGCATTTGTGCGTGGCATCTGCCAAACGGCGATGGCCTGTCATGCTCCTCTCTCTGGCTGTCAGTGAGTAATTGGCACACATAGTCTGAGCAGACACATGCAGGTGGTACCTTCTCTCCCCACCTCAGGACCCCCAAGGGGCCCGTTTAAGCAGTAGTCCTGTGGCGGCAGCCTGCTTGTGTATATATTATGGGCAATATCCTGCACTCCTTCACAAACTTTAAGTGCCAAAATAAAACATAATTGGCCGTCTGGAGTTGGGGCGTAATGGCATGCATTCATTTTAAGGATTGAAAAGTTTTCCCCCTGCATGAACAATGATGGTGGGATATTTTGTGTTTGTTTATTAACAGATGGCATTTGTTCTCTGGTCTTACCAACCCCGTACCTCCTGCAGTATGCCAGACTTAAAATTCAGCAGCATATGTGATACAGCAGGGGTGTTAGTCACGGTGCAATAGCCAAATCCCAAACAGGTTGTAAATGCAGGTCTGCCTTTCTAGTCCCTCTGTCGACATCCCCATTGCCCTGCTAAAACCTGAGTTCCCAGTGTTCACAGATTTGCTAGAGGCTGTTCTGAGGGCTGTGTACCTGCCAAACACGAGGCAGAGTTAGTCACTGTAACACAGGGATGGAAAAATGAAGTGTCAAAGACTGTGAGACAGCGCTCAGGTTAAAGCTCTTGACTGGTCACCATGTTCAAACCTGGTGTCACCCAAGCAGCTCTTTATTTATAAAAAAAAAAAAAACATTCAATTTAAAACTGTTTTTTTCTTTCGTCTCACATCACCTCTGTGTGTCCTTTAAGTGACGAGAGAAATGACTGCCATAATAAAAAACACAGGCCAAGAATTATGGAAATATGTCAGTGGATGAAAGAAGGAAAGTTCTTCTAAGTTGTGTTGTTTTGTGCTGGTACAGGTTAGTTTGTTGAGAAACTCAAAATAAAGCATTAGGGATTGTTTTACATTTGATATCATGTCCCACTTCGACAAACAAGAACGCTATAAAAATGCTGTCTTTCCAAAATTGCTGCACATTCAGAAATAAATGTGGTCTTGGGTTAGAGATCCACATAAACCACTTGATTACGGTTATGGGATAATATTGGCTATGGCTGGTTAATATTAATAGCATGTCTGTGGCGGGACACAAACTGTGGATAAATGTGGTACATGCACATCCACCATCACCAACCTCCACAAAAATAATCACTACCTCGCTACTTAGGGCAAAGTTGGCGCTGAATGTCAATCATGAGGCGCAGAATTGTCTAACACAGCGGTCGGCAACCTGAGCCACACATTCCACCAGTGCACATGGTAGCTTAACCAATGGAAATGCCCCTTCATCTACATGCCAAATGACCTCTTTCCCTAGCCATTGACAGTTATTCACTGTAGTTTGATTGATAATATATATTTACATATATGACTACAATATCCTGATTATGAGAGAAACATGTTTTTTTTATACGTGTTGCTATATGGAATTTGTTATATCCAAAAGGTTGCCGACCCCATGTCTGATATGAGGATATGGGGATGCTGGGCAGTGTCAGAGTCACAGAGGGTCTGTCATAACCACAGATGAACAGCTGCACGAAGGAGGTGCTGCCAAAAGTTACAGTAGTTTTTAATGCAAGTGGCCTGGGCACTATCCTGCAGTACTTTCCACAATAATTAACACCGGAGTGTAACCTGTACTGTTTGTTTCAGTCCAGTATCATCATATCATATGTATCATTTGGTATTTTTGCAGAGTTTAAAGTAAAATCATATGCACAAGGCCATTTTTAATCTCATGTGGTCAATATACAAAAAAATAAACTTGGCCTTCCTAGAGCAGCAAATGTAGACAAACCTCACACCTCAGGGTAGTACACGGATACAAATTTGCTGGAAGCATTGATTTTGGACAGTTCCTTCTAGCTCACCAGCCAAACTCTTAACAAGCACTAAAAGTCTATTGATTTGCCTCAATTTTACCCTGTTACATCCATAAACATGTTCCAGTGTTGATCATTTAAGATTCACGATGTGCTTACAATTGCTGTGTTTTTATGGATTACCATACTGTATTGTGCAGACCAACTGGACAAGTGAAGAGAAACGTTAATGCCGGTGAGCCCCTGTGCCGATTTTAAAGTAAATATCTCATTAGTATGTAAACAGGACTGTAATGAGTCAAAACAACAAGACCCAATGGACTTCCTCTCAGAATAATATGGCCTTGAGTCTCTCCACTGACAGACATTCAGAGCCCAGGAGCTGTGAGAGCCAGACCACCAGCCTCCCTGCTGACTGCAGCCGGCAATCAACAGCACTGTGAGACCACTAAGAGGTCATTGCATGATCCAGACACTTATCAACCACCTCCCAGTAGCCTCCAGACCGTTAACATCTCCTCAAGTAGATTGTGTGTGCAAGTCACAAAGTGGTCTTCTTCCCTCACACTTCGGTGACCTCACTAGGCACCACTGATTTCCCTTATTCTCCCCTTCTATAAATCTATTGTTCTCTTCCCTTCTCCTTCCTCTCCATTATACATTGGCTTATTTTGATTGCTATACATTACATCATTGTTTCTGTTTGGTTTCCATCTCATTTCTCCCCAAAAAGCATTCCAGCCCCATTTCAAGATTTTCCTTTCCTGTCCCCTTTCCTTGTCTTGACCTGTTTCCTGTATTTCTGTCTCTTCCCAATGCAGACAGGTGTTTCTTATCTTTGATCTATTCTCTGTAGAGTGACTGTGTAAGGTAAGGTTGGCTGTGGGTTCCTTTAGTTGCAATATTTTTACATAACACCACAAATGTGCTCTGAGGGAAGAAAAATAGGAATGCTTTCTGATGTGGAACACATCAGTGGCCTGGTGGTAGCGGCAGCACCGCCACCCCCTCCTCCACACCAGCGTTATTTCCATCTTCTTCAACAAGGGAGATGGCTTTTGTACTGGCATATGGTATAGTGCAGCATAGTGGAACTAAAAGACTGAATCAAGTGGCCCGATCCAACTCTCCCTAGGGGTTCAACACTACAGAGACGAGAGATTATAGACTCACAATTCCTGTCCTTCAGAGGACCCCACTGTGACATTCCACCGTGCAAAAGCCATTCTCAAACACACTCCCGCAATGCAAAACAGGGCCAGCACCATGACATTTTTGGGATGGTGGCGAAAAGATACAGAAATGTATACGGCATGCTCCACACTAAGGCCCACCAAAAACTGGATATTGAAAAAGTTGTATACATGAGAAGAATGGGAAAAGCAACATTCTAAGGGGTAAAATCCCATCATCCACAGGAGTGCTTTTCAGTATATGTGGCATTCAAAATTGATGCCAGTCTGTTTTTATTCAGCTTTCTGTGGATCTGCAGGTGCTGTTGCCACGGCGCCTTTAAATATTTCATACCCCTCCAACTTTTATGCGCCAGCCAATGATTCCAAGATATCGATTCACTTCACCTATCAAAACACCATGTCGTTGCCCTCACATGTCGAGACGCTGGCTCTTGATGCGCTCCCCTCGTTTTTCTGCTTGATTAATCAATAAATGCCCTCGCAATTTTGCCCAATTAGTTTCACACTCTTCCCATCGATTTAAATAGGGAGGGAAAACATATTCCATTTTGATGCACATCAAAGGGAACTCAGACGCCTCATCAGGTGGTATTGATCCCAGCCAGTCGCCCTTACAGATCTGTGTGTCAATGACCTCCATCATTTGGCCCCACGGCAGGCTTATGCACTCCAGACAAGTGCTGCTGTCATCAATCCCCCCCCCAGCACCTTTGACCACCCCCCTCATCATCTCTCTGCTTTTCTCTCCCCCTTTCCTATCCCTCTGTCTCCTTTGCTGCATCACCTACATCCATTCCTCTACCCTTTCTCCCGTCCCTCCCCTCTTGTTTCTCAACATTTCTGTTCCTTATTCCTTCCTTCCTGTAATCAGATCATGGCGACCCCCTGCTGGTGTTAATGGAGGTGAGAGTCATCCCTGGGTGTCAGGATGCATCTCATCTCTCAGGTGCTCGGCTGCCAGTAATGAGGAGAGGCACTGTCAAAACCCAGCTTCCCGCTGTGCCAGACACACATGAGGGCATAACGAGCAGTGCCGTATAAATAAAGCAAAAAGCAAAAAATAAATAAATATAAGTTAAATTCTTGCCTCGTTCAACAACATGTTATTGTGTGAGCTGAGCTTTTTCTGCACGCGGCCGTGTTGTCTGAAGCCCCCACCGCCCCCTCCTATACGCCTCGATTTGATTAAATGCAAAGTGCAGCGTACATCTCAGTGTAAATATGTGCTCTCAAATGTCCAGTGGCATCTATTAATGAATGTTGAGGACCGTGTTCAACAAGGCTCATCAAAGGTGACAAGTGCTGTTCGAGAGAGATAACTCAAATATCAAGGCGCTTTGCACAACAGCTGGTGTAGTGCATATAGAATTACAGCAGCCACATTTACAGTTAATGGGTGCATTATTTTCAATTTATTCAGGGGTCATGCTGATTAATTTGCAAATTTGCATCTATGTGATGTAAATGTACCAGATTTAGCCAAATGGTCCATTTTCATTTGCTGTCCCTCGGACAGGTTGATGTTAAATGTGGACATAAATAGGGAAAGACAAACAAATAACACTAAAGCACTAGTTAACACAAGAGTAAGCGTTACAAAGTAGAAGTTACAGGCAAAAAGCACATAGGAAACATATACAGTTGACAATATCTTTACACGTAACATGTAACATTTTGATTTTATATACATTTAGTGATCATTAAAGAGTTCTGCCAGGGAATTTAAACACTATTTTTTTATTATTATTAATTTGATTAAAACAAATGTACACATTTCACCAAACTCTCTAAAAGATTATACTTTCATATTCTATTAAAATATATGATTTAAGGTAACAATTGGGCCTTTTGTTTCAGGTCTTCAAAGCTTTTTGTCTTCAGTCTCAAAAGATGAACATGTCTGTGTCCAGCTAGTTAAACAGTGTTATTGTCTGCTCTGTCAAATATTTTTAATGAATCAGAATAAACTTTCTGTCATTCTTTTTGAAAGGAAAATTGAGAATCACACATGGACACAAATAACATACATCAGTCACATAAACAATAAAGTATCAGAACTGATACATATCTGATAAGTAACAACAGTGGACTCAAAATGGACCCCTGTGGTATCCAACCTCTCCTACGCATCCTGATGATGCAATGATATAGGAATAACACCCTCTCTAGCTTTCACAGTCTTCAAAAAACAAGCAGTTCAAAGTTTTAGCTGGATAATGTTTCCTAAAGTCAAAGATGTGTAGACAGATAGACTGAACCCTTAAAAGGCATAACAAAGACTTGTTTTTACTCTCCATTGCTCAGCAACTTTGGACATGACAGGGTGGATTCATGCTGATTAGTCTGAAGTTGTTATTGTCTTTATTCCCTGATTCATGGACAAGAGTAATAAATGCCTTCTTTCCCACTGGAAAACCTCCCTGGGTCGTGGGCAGATTAATGACCTCGGCTCAGGGACAGATTAGTGATTCTTTATGGCTCTTTTTGTGTTTTTCCTTTGCCCTGTAGCTCTTAAGGCATCTGATAACTCTGTCAATTTTTGACTCTAAATCAGTATGAATAACAAAAAACAATGTGAGTTAGAGTTTTTATTGTAGCCACGGAATGATTATCAAATGCTTCTGCTACTACACAGAGCTCTTCAGTGCAGTTTCCTTTTGAATTCAGTTTGGACTCAGATGTATTATTACGGTTTTTGCTAATAATGCTAATACAATAAGTTTGCTTCAGCTTTTGAAATTCAATAATCACTTTGTTTCTTAGCAAGTTAAAAGTGAAAGCCTGCATCATCCTCCATTTGAGGTATTATTTAAGAGCATGTTCTCTTTGGTTTATCGAGGCCATGCATTTTCATTCAGCCAAGCAAGAGAGTTCTGCAAGCCAGAAATATGTTTCACAAAGCTGTGCAGATACTAAATGACTTTAATAAAAGCACTAACTTTATTTTAACACAGTCTTGAAAGAGACAGTTTAGTCCATTTAGAGCATTTATTAAATTGTTAAGCTCACACCTACAAATGCTAACCTGACAAAATGCTTCATTAGATGAATCATCAAGTCCTATTCTTTGTGTAATATTTCACAATCATACAATCCTTGTAGTACATTCTGTAATATTGCTGAACATCTGATCAATTTGTCTTTGTACTATCTCCAGCCTTAAAAACGATTGTCATTTTTATTTATTTTCTATTTATTTCATACACACAATACACACAATAGGATGATCTCTTTGTCAAACACATTATCAAATTAAATTCAGTATTAGAAAAAGGTGGATGATAACTCTCCAATAATTATAGCAGGCATTTGTGGTGAAAGACAATTCAGCCACAAATGAAAGAAGCACACTTCAAAAAATGAACAGTGTGACTGTGATGCCATTGTTAATGGTTATCCAGTTGTCCACATGGCTTCAGCGTCTGGTCCCAAATAAATCTATCAGCTGTTTGAAATAGTCTCAAGTGTCATTGTTTAGTTATTGCGGGAGTATGTAATTTAGCCTGGGATAATGAGCGATGTAAATAATGAGGGTAAATCATATTTCATTAATGTCAGCTATACACTGTGTCAGAGAAACACTCACCCAGTCAAGCCAAGTACAACTTTGAAACACTTTTTTTTCAACAAATGTCCTGGCGGGAATGTTTCTCTGTCCATAAGATACGATGCTGTTGTAGATGGAACACTTGTAAACTGTTCGTTAAATTGTATTTTAATTTTAAGTAAAGTGCTAATAGGCATGTTTCATGTCAAGATACACCACAATGTATTTAATCATTAAAGTGGCCTTGGTTTGAGTCAAGTGTGTACAAAAGTACTCCTCTTTTATCTTGAATAATTATTGCAATGAAGAGTTTGGTGAGGTCATTTTTGAAGCAGATTTTCTCAGAGTCAGCACCTCCACCATCTCTAATATGGAGGAGCAACAGAAGACATCTGATCACTGACATCTAAAGGGTTTTATGATTTTTATATTCATATAAGCAATGCTCATTTTTCAGTTCTTTTCAGTAATTACAAGTAAATGTGCCTCTCTATCTAAATAAATGTCTTTTACCATGTGGGAAAGCATAGCCGGGAGCAGCGTTGGTCAATACAGACAGACAGATCAATATGTGAATGGTCCTTTCATTATTCAACTAATCCATGCTGGTTTTACATGCAAGATGGAAAGCAAAGGAGCATGAAAATAGTATAACCCAAAACACCCGTCTTGTGTTTTGTTACTTGCACCACTCTCATTATACATGTATGAGAAATTAACCACAGAAGACAATAGACCATGCATTTAAAATGTCCCATTAATAAGTTGGGAAGACTGCAGACAGTGTTATCCCTTAACTCAAAGATAATGGTGTATGTTTCACAGCAAGATCAAAGCCTCCGCCTATATTCAAGAACTGTTCCACTCAGTTGGTACTTTGTTTTTATTTTTCTCTCTCATGTATTTTGACCTATTACTGTAAATCATACTGGGCTTTGAGCGTGTTGATGTGTGAAAACTTTCAACAAAAAGCTTCTTGAGACCTCTTTAGTTTGCATTGCTACTACCTTTTGATGGGAACTACATAAATTATGCATGGGCTGAGCATTAGGGCTGAATTTAAACCCCAGTGTTATACACCAGCGCTCAAGATATCTGAACACACAATCAATAATTCTCCATCAGCCGGTGAGGCTTCCGAGAGGCCCACACAGTCTTCTTTGAAGCCGCCTGACAAGTTAAACCCGGTCCGGTTTCTTTTCTACTAATGGCCCCCCTCTTAGGAGAATATGACATGTGCTGCTGTCAAGCCTTGTTTTTATGTGACCCATGAATGATATGTGGGCTATTACATGGACAATTTTAGACTCAGTTTTGATTTTAGAAAGTAAAGAAAAAAAAAAAAAGAAATAGAGGGAATCCTCTTTGAAAACAGCGTCAGATTAAAAACATATCCATTTCAGTACTACATAGCTTAAAAAGAGTGACAGTTAGGGTTGGTATAAATTCACTTTAAATGCTTGATTCTTTCACTCAGGGTCTTTTCTCCTCTGTCTCCTGTTTTTTATGGGGGGTAGTTCCCTTTGGCGCTATTCACAGGAAAGAGGGAAAGTTGGAGATTTAGAACATTTGTGCTAATGAAGCAAGCCTCCTCTGTTTAATTCCTCGAACAAGCTATCGATCAATTAGCAACACGGCTACGTTTGCATTCCTCTGTGTCTCATTTAGACCTGGCTTTGATTGATACACTGATTCTGCCTACAACAAAAAACCATCCCCATGAGAAGGGAGCCAAAGACTTGCAACACTAGCCTAAAAACATGAAACAGAAATATATTTTTTCCCGATTATTTTTTCGGCCATCCATGTCAATCTCTCTGTACGGCTCTGTTGGTTTCTTTCTAGACTTAAGGTAGTTGTCACATCTGGAGGGAAGGGTTACTCATGTGGTGCAACTTTGAGGCAATCTAGTAGACAGCTGCCTGAGAGACACAGAGTTAAGAGCATGAAGATTTCTTTCTCTTTCTTCCATGTCCAACATGAAACCGTGTGTGTGTGTGTGTGTGTGTGTGTGTGTGTGTGTGTGTGTGTGTATCTGTGTGAGAGTAACATAGAGGGCAGACTTGAGCATGTACCTGTGAGGAAACTACAGATACGTATTTCTATTCAATTGAAACATAAAGGACTTTGCAGGAAGAACATATTCCACACACCGTCCCTAAGGTCTATCGGAGACGTGTTGGACAAAAATCAATAATTTAATCCAAAAGAACTAGACGGACACTGTGAGGGTCTGTGAACAACTACAGGTAATAGAAAGGAGACAATTTAGAGGAATTCTGGGATTGAAGCACCAAGGCCTAGTCTAAATGAGCTCAGCTTGCTATCCATCAATACCATCTTGATGGATTAGAAAACCAGGCCCCGCTTTTGCAACCACACGTTGTGACATATTACTTAAATTCACGAAATTGTCACAACTTTGAGGTTTTAATAATACGCTTATCTTGAGAACATGTCACAGGTCAGCAGGCTGAACCCTTCGTCATATGATTTGTTTTGCCGTCTGACCCAACAAGGACGATGGCAGACCACACAATGTCATGCCTGGGTGATGCAAGACTTTAACATCCAGCGACATCACAAAGGTCCCTTTCGGACACCTTTCAGCACCTCTGTCGCAACAGCGAAAGCAAGAGGAAGCAATTGGTGCTCCCTGGATTGGAACCTCCACTCTGTCAGTTGCTGGGCAGAGTGTTTTTACCCCTCAAATAGATATGGCACATGTATGTGGGTGCAGTTATGTGTGTCAGACATTAGCAGATTACAAATGGCAGACTTTAAGCCTCCACTCTTTTCAGTGTATAAAATATTTTCCAGTTTTCCTCTCAAGGTGTGACCGTTTATATTCAAGCTGTTTACGTTCCACTGGATGTTGGTCTAAACCCATGCCTTGTCCTGTCCTGTTGTGTCCTATCCTCTGGATTCACATTTTGGCCCTGCTTCTAAACAGTATTGACCACAAGGGCACCCGCTGACAAACATACAATGAATTGCGGTCAAAAGGAATAGGTTGTGAGTCTGGGTTTTCCCTCTTAACAACCATCGCCACTGAGACCGTGAAGTGAAACAGTCAAGTAACTGTCAGCCGAGACAGTGGAGCGAGAAGAGGCCGAGCGAGAGAGAGAGAGAGAGAGAGAGAGAGAAGTATATAAACAGACTCCCTGTAACTAGTTTGTTTTTTCAAGGTGTCAGGTTCCATAGCCAAGTTTACGGTTATCTGTGAGGTCTATCCTGTTTGGTTTGGCATGAGCCAGTGCTGCGGCAATAAATTTCACTGAATGCTATGAACCGTTAATTAGGCTGGCAAATGGAGCTTGTAATTTGGCAGAAGCAAAACCCACAGCTCTTTGAATTGCAGATACACTGCTACAGAGGCTGAAAGGAACTGCAACTGCTCTGACGAGGCTCTGATTGAAGTTTCTGTGTGTGTGTGTGTGTGTGTGTGTGGGTGTACGACTATCTGATTGTGTGACTGTGTGTGTTCACTTGCAAGTGTGTGGATTTGGCCATGCATGTAGACATGTAGTGTGTGTGCGCGTGTGTGTTTTATTTATTTGGAGGATCTGAAAGCTTCCTGGCAGCTGCTAATCTTCCACCAAAAGCAGGGCTGAGGCTTTCACTTGGCACACCCCTCTTTTCTCTGTCTGTCTCAAATTGGATGGAAGTGAAATGGGCTCTTTTATGGTGAGCGAGTCGCTCAAAATGGCTCGACAATCGAGCGTGGCGGAGCATTGAAACAACTTTGAGGAGCTGCGATTTACTTTCATCTACATGAAATCGCAGGGCTATTTGATCACCAGGCGAACCCGCGCCGCAGCCTGAATGAAACCTGACCGACATGAGAGAGGTTTCATCAGGCGTCGGATAAGTGCTGCGGACTGTAGAGAAAAAAAATAAGAGAAGAGCGAGGTGCAAAAGAGAGAGAAAGGTGAAAATATGTGCATGTAAGTACAGGCTTACGCTGCCCATCACTATGCCCTTTGGACACGTTGTGAGTGCAATGGAGAGGTTAGCAAGCTGGGACATGCTGCTAGGAGCCCAGCCAAAGGAAGATGGAGAAGACACACACACACTCACACATACATGTAGACTCGGTGTGCTATGGGACTCCACAAAGAGTACTATAGGATCAATTACTGGCTGGTTGCTGGAGGGGTCATGCTGCATCGAGTGTCCAGGGAGGTCGGTCGATCAATGCTTCCAGTAGAGGGGTGCAACATACCAAACCTACATTATACACATGGTGGAAGCAGTGTTTGCTACTCATGTACCGACGTATCACTTCAATGTTATTTTGTAACAAGCCCCCTGCACCGTGCAGATAACAAGAATGACCACCCATACATGTAACAACACACAGCCCTGTGGGGATCCGTAATGCCGTGTTCACACCAAAACAGTTGCGAATTTTCGCAACGCCACTTTGCCTATATTGCACCGCAGGTGAAAAATTCGCTCTATGTGGTTCATCCGTTTTTTCGCAAACCATCGCTGGGGAAAGGGGGCGGGGCTTATCTCTGTGTCTTGAAAGCATTTACTATTTCCTTCATCCACCAGGTAAATAACCACTAGTTCTGCTTTATACTTGTTGAGGAAGTCCCACACTCGTCGGAACATCAACCGCCCCGTGTCTGGGTTCATAATATTATCCGTAGTCGCACACAGCTCCGACTCCTCCAGTGTCTGAGTGAAGCCATTTCCAGTGAACACGGCATAAGAAGTAAGATATAGGTCAAAGATCATGCACACCGCTCACCCAGTTTAATACCTAAACCATGTGTCCAGGTGATGCACGACACACTAATTATGAATGTCTAGAGTGACACGCCAGAAGAGGAAAAAAAAGAAACTGAACAAATATAATGCCAATCCTCCGATAAGTAAGGCATGCTTTGCCACGATGGTCAGAACCAGCCATGCACCTGCACAGTCAAATGGGATCAGCACATGATTCATAATATAGTAATGCACAAATTACAGAATTGAAATAAGGTCAAAGAGCAGCCAAGTTGTTTTAGCCACACTGGTGGTAAGTGAGTCTGATCTGATCGTCTGGCCCAAACTGAAATATGACAACATTATTGGATGTATTAAAATTAAAGTATTAATTCATCCAATAATTTTGTTTGGACAATTATGTTTTTTTATCTAGTAATACCAAATACATGAGCTATCTAGTTAAATATTTATATTTTGCATGATGGATTGGCATACATTTAGCCACAGACAGTCATGCTCCCCAGAGGATGAATCTTGTTCCTCACCTAATGTTTCCTCTCGCTCTTCATGGTGGAGTGTGAAATGTCTCAAACTGTTTGTGAACTTGTGATCTCTTGACTTTTCTTCTAGCGTCATCATCTTAACTTAAACTTTAACTTAAACACTTTAACATACACTTATATTAATGTTATCTTATATTAATGTTAATGTTTAAACTTCAATATGTCCAAAACTTTGGTTTTCAAAGAACGGCTAGTTCGGTTGTAGACTGTAGACTGGAGGCTTAGTTTTGATGTGTTAAGCTGCTGATCGCTTCAGCACTTCTTGTAGTTGTTTTATAGAAAAGCAAGAAATGAACAGACTTCAATATGTTTGAAACAGCGCAGTGACATACAGCAGATACATTTCAAACCTACATTTCTAGAAGCAACACGTCCTTTAAATGCTCCTAGACCAAAACATGAAGACAGCATGGTGGAAGGCAGCTCAAGCATTAAGCATTTTTTCAATTTTTTTTGCTTGGGCTGGAAATGTTTGCGATCATTGGCTGCAAGAAGAAAACATGCAAATAGTTTGTTTGACTACAACAAGGATCAATTATGTATTGCTTGACGAGAGAAGATTTTACTGCTACTTGGGACTGGGTTATTTTGCGAGATACCTTGAAAGTATTGAATCCCGATACTCACCCCTATTTTTTGCCTAACTTTGTTCTTTAACCCCTACAGTATAGTGTGTGGAGCCCATAAGACAACACCTGACAAAGTGGTAAATAAAAGCAGGAAAATGATTGAGGAGGCCAAGAAAGCCAGCCCCTCAGCATTAATTTGTTTGAAAGCACATATCGGCAGATGGATAGGCATGATTGTGGGGAGGGTAGAGGCGTGCAGGGAGAGTGGTGTTATCACATTTTGGACCCTGTAACACTCCTACACCTCTAATGAGGTGGAGCTGAGGTGGAAAGATTGAAACTGAAGCCTGGCAGAACAGCAGCATCTAAATACCACAGACAATAGTGTCTTTGTATTTTGCAGGCCCTAAATAAAGTCAACGTTTAAAACAATGCATGTGCATTTTATGGCCATAACCATTGTTATTATGTAATTGCAACAGAGTTTAATAAAACATGTCGAAGTAATTTTTCCATGACTGTGTGTGGACTGTTCTAGGTAATCCCCTACTGCTCCTCACATCACTCCATACCATCACCTTCCCTACAGGATATCCATGTAATTTCTCATCCTTTCCACTGCCCCTGTTTTAAATGGCCTCCATTCACTTTCTTTAATTGGAGAGTGCAAATGTTGTCACCATCTCATTAATGTCCAAGTCTTTGCACACACAGCCAGTTTTGCTCCAGTGAGCACATCTGTTCATGCTCATCCATGCAGCCACAGAGGTGTCAGACGCAGGAAGACACACACACACACACACATACACACACACACATTCGCCCATATGCACACGCAAGGTATTGTCACTTTGGTTATTAAAAGTAAAGCTGGGCCCATTATGATCCCATTCAGAGAGAGAATAGCTCTCTCGAGGTGAATGATGGCACAGTGCAGGGTGGAGTAGGAGCTTCTGTGAAGATGGAGGGAAAGGAGAATCAACGAAAGGAGATGGAAAGAGGTGAGTCTATAGAAAGATGTGAGAAGAGGAGGGGAAAAGAACCAGTAATGAATGATGATGGTGGCTATGTGTCCTGACTCACCAATCAGAACATAATGTACTGTCAGAGCGCAGGCTTTCAAATACAAGGTTGTGTAGAAATTAGGGAAAGGTGCCTGGAAGCTATCAAATGCACGCACACACACACACACACACACACACACACACACACACACACACACACACACACACACACACACACACACATACACAGAGTCAGGATTAGAATAACACATATTAAATTTAGCATGAATGGGTTAGTCCACCTATGTTATCTTATCAGTTTTAAACCTGTATGTAAAGTTAATTGACCTGCATGGTTATAATTGGATTTGGACTGATGGGTGTCTGTTTCTCTGTCACATTACTGTTGATCAGTGGCGGGCAGTCAGGGCCTGCTAAGCCTTCTCTGCTGGCCTGAACAGAATCACGAAGGCTTCAGCCTGATGTGTGGCACGGCGCCGCTGCTTGTTAACGGTCTTCTCATCCAATCACTTTTCACCTCTGTTTCTCTATGCAATCGAGAGCTGGTTAAACTACATGGAGAGGCCTGCTAGCATTATGACACGTGTGTTTGGCCACAGGGACCATGTGACCATTAACGCATGATGCGATTGGTCACAAAGAACTCCTCGGGGACCGCCAAAATCTCATCAACACCACGAATGAATATGGCCAGTTGGGCAATATCTATAGTAATGTCAGTCCTCTAATCCATTCTGACTGTTGGCTCAATGGTTAGCATGCCTGTCTCTAAATCAGAAGATTGGTGGTTTGAACCCTGGCTCTGCTAGTTTTTCTTCTTTTTTTGTGTTTGGCTTTTCTGTAATTTTAACAGTAGGTGGCGGTAATGCACCTTTTGTTGGATAAATCTGCATTTAAAAAGAAGAAGAAGAAGCTAGAAGCTAGGAGCTATCTTGAGAAACGGCTAGCCGGCTAGCTTGTGGCTGATTTATTATGTGGTGAGTGGACCGCATGAGACACGCAGCAGCACACTTAGAGGAGACAGCGAGGAGGATGTGACTCTGCGGGGGGCGCGGGGGCGCCGGTTAGACAGCAGGTGTACGTCGAAAACCACGGCCCGCCACTGCTGTTGATAGATAACTGCTTAGCATTATTTGTGTGGTTGCTGTGCAACCAAAGATCACTTTTTACCTTAGTCCACTTTGATATCATTTGGTATGCAAACGTTCTCCTTCCAATAGCCCAACTCAGCTCCTGGGAACATCAATGGGATTTACATTTTTTTTTTAGGAAAACAGCAGGATCACATCAGTCCGTTCAAATCTGAGCAGCTCTGTGTTGTGTAGAGCAGTGGAGCTTCTATGGATTAATACAATATTTGTTATATTGTGAAATCTCAAAAACGAGTCTATTTTGTCGCCTTTTAAATGTATTAACTAATTAGGTTCAATAATGTTGATTATTGATTAGACTGACCTTTTAGCTCCTGCGGGAAATATGTCGCTCTTCAGCTGCAACAATCTATAATCTAGAAATATTGATTAGCACAGCGTTAAACACATATGTGGCTCTGCATAGACTCACCATAAATGTTTTAGTTGTGGTCTCCATTGAAAGCATATTATCTGTGGAATACGATGATTCCTTGGAAAAGTGGTTGTTGGAGAAGACTCAACCATTTTCTCTAAATCTCTGATGGTTAATACTACTCCTGTGGAGCTATTGCATACACAACAAATCCCATCATAGACTACAAGCAGGATGTAATATAGCCCATTCTTGTCAGTAGAGCCTCCACTGATGCTATCCTGTATTGATCACTTTACAACAAGTGGCTCCGTGAAATGCATTTGTGCTCATAAACGTCAACGTATTGCAGTGTGCCTCATACTTGTTTCACACGCTACAAAGCAGAGAATTCACATATTAAAATCGCCCTTCAAGACTTTGGGACAGCCTGTGTTATAAAGGATCCAAATAAAGCATTCCAGGTGGAAATCACAAGCATCCGGAGAGAGAGAGAGAGAGAGAGAGAGAGGAACTTTGAACATGTCAGCTGTTTTTTTTCCAGACGTGTCTCAGAGGAGAGGTTTATGTAAGTGGTTTATTGGATGCCTGCATCATGGGGGGACAAAGGAAGGGAGACGCAGGGCATTTATGAGATTAGCACAAAGTAAACTTCCTCTTCCAGTCATTTCCCCCTGCAGAGGACATCAGCAGTCAGCAAGACGGAGGGAATAAAAGGAATAGAATGGGCCGAAGGCTTACCAATCAGTTCAAAAATCAAAGAAAATAGCAAGATTCAAAGTGTGGTCCAGGAATATGGTTGGAAGGTATTAAACCATCTGGAGGAAAATGAGAAGAAAGTGCAAGTGACGGACACAATGTGTCACGTCTCCATTACCTTGAGTGCATGGTGACCGTGGAGTCAGAGCGGGTGGCTGCCATGTCACATGTATGACTGTCATCATGTTGGCACCCGTTCATTGACTTGCTTTTTCCAGGCAGTGTTCTTCAAGGGTACAGGGCTAAATTAAAGCAAAGGGCAGAAGGCATTGACCACTTACTGTTCTCTCTGCCTTACAGATTGTAAAGACTGAAAGGGTCGAACAGACCATCTTCGCAATGACTGTTTTTTGTTTATGAGAATGTACTTTTGCAGGACTTTCACAGACATATACACACATCCACAAACAAGTAAGTTTGGAAATATTTTGCTTGTTGACAAAGTATGGATTGTCATTTGGCTACATTAGATGCTAGCTCTTAGCTTAGAAAATAGACCCCATTGTTTAAACCAGTGATTGTCAACCACTGTGATTTTCACCAGTGTGCCGTGAGATATTGTCAGGTGTGCCGTGGGAAAATGTCCAATTCACTTAATTGGTCAAAAAAAATATTATTTAGTTGCCGCAAATGATTTGTTGTTGAGCGTCTGAGCCTGCAATCTAGTGGCTGGCAGAGTAATATAGAACAGGTCTACACCTTATTCTGCTATTAAACAAACTAAACGGCCGTATTTTATTGATCTTATCTACACGACAGCTTGTCATTTCTGGGTTGCGTCTACAACTCTTCTCTGCTCTGTATCGCGAACGGTGGAGTTCTGCCCCGATGCGATGCACACAGGTGAGCAGACAGTGGACAGAGAGCGGCGAAAAATATGTTGCGTGCTTTTCACAATGGGATTTGCTGCTGAAGCTATCACTATTTTAAGCTATGAGCTCTCACTTTTAAAGCCGAACAGTTCATGTATTTGCAGGTCAAGTCAAACATCCAACAGGCTGCATATCGAGAGGCTCTGAAAATATTCTCCCAAAAGCCCGAAAAACACACCGCAGTGACAAAGCCTGCTCACTTTGTGGTTGTCATTCAAATAAATGAACACCATGTTTCCTTTAAGTCAGTATTTATCAAACTGGGGCGGTATTTATTACCGGTGGGGCGCAAGAGGAAATGCTGATTTTAAATGTTCACCGTCCGCTGTTAATAATTACACTTGCGCATGCGCAACTCGGCGATTCTTGTCATGTCAAAAAATAGCTTATTGTTTTCCACAATAAGCTATTTAGTAGTAACTCAATATTAGTTATTTTTTGCATAACTTTATTTTCAACACTTTTTTTTTGTCTGATGGAGCAATCTGGTTTACTTGAAACACTGAACACTCTTCCATGCCAGTAGGTAGCTCAATAATATCCTAACCATATATGCTGTATTATGTTACAATGGGACATTTTGTAACTTTTTGGGTTGTTGGTGTCCTGCGTGATTTTTTTATTGTAGATAATATGCCGCGGCTCAAAAAAGGTTGAAAAACACTGGTTTAAACCACCCATTCTCACTACCAACATTTTGAATAACGCAGCTTTGTCAGTGCTCCACGGCGTCTGAAACAACGAACATTTAGTATGCGTATGCGACGCACCCATCCGTGACAACTAGCGGAGTATAAGTGGAGAGATAGTCCACATATAAGGTGGAGGGGTCAAATAACCACAAGACTTTTGTCCAGGACAATGCTACCAGTGTCCCATGTGAACCTATAGCCTTTGAGTTCAGAGACTGCATTTCAGCCAATGTGGTGCACCTCTTTTGCTCGCCTGCTAGAACATGATTAGTCATAACACCAAAAAAAACAGAACGTTTTCATGGCCAAAATCATGTATCCCGTTGCGTACAAACTACATGTGAATGCAAAATATGTTTTGACACGTCAAGTTCTATAATTTCTAAAATAAAATAGTCTACATATATTATTGGCGTAACAACGTCAAAATGGTCAAATAGCATGTATGATTTGGCTGCTATTTAGGGAAAACGAATGAGCCCGTCGCAGAAGTCAGAATCATTCTCTGAATTGTTTTGGGGGAAATGTATCGGTACAACAAACATCTGACCTGGTGATAAAGTATCAGACGGGAAGTGGCACTACATCACTCAGAGGGAGACAAACCCAATCTGCCACTTCAGGTCTACTGCTTCCAGAGAGGAAGGGAGGGTAACAGCACACCCAAGGAAGGAGTCTCAGCCTCTGCTGGCGCTGTCGCCAGTTAGCCATGCACAGCAACAGCTGGGCACTTTGATTAATTTGTCCGAAGGCAGTGATTTATTCGTTTGTAAGGGACCCGCTTGAACTCCACAATAGCTTTACATGGTGTGCATACAAAAGCAACATGCATTCCCACTCCGACTCACTTTATATTTATACAAGTGTTTTTTCTTTCTCTCTCTCTCCCTTTCCGTCGCTCCTCTTCCCTTTGCATTAATCAGTTTTGACAGCTACCGAGAAGAGTGTGTTTAATGTGAATTTTTATCATGATTCATTTTGTTTGAAAGAGGTATCTCTGATACATTGTAATGGGGTATCTGCTTAGATCTTTCCTTACATAGACCCCAGTGTTGATTACTCTACCAAAGCCCAAAAAAGAAATTGAATACTCTCTCCAAAGCCAGACTAGCATATCGAAACAACACCTGAGGAATGTCGTATCCGGGAACTAAAATACACGTTTTGCACTTGCACAGATATTATGCATGTATGTCTGCAAGGAGATAATCCCTTCAGTGGAAAGATCAAATCACAAAAAGTGTTTCAAGTAGTATCATTCTGGGAGAATATAAGTTTTATCGCAGCTGGTGCCAGAGATGCAGAATGTGTTAAGGGTAGGAGTTGTTTCACTATGGACTCTATGGATAGCGCCTGCCAGAAGCAGTACAAAAGAGCATGTGAATAGTGTCCATTAACCCTAAAACTAATCCTGTTATGGACAAACCATCTCTGAAAGGATACACGTTAAACTACACATGGTGTAGGCAGTACGGCGTGAAGCTGCTGCAGCACCATCAAGACAAAAGTACACCAACAGTTCTTAACTGTGCCATTTCTTCCTGCAGAGTCTCTCTCGCTCTCTCTCGCTCGCTCTTACTCCTTTTCCCCATGCTCTCGGGAACACACACACACACACACACATGCAAAGTGCTGACGCTGGCATTTCATGCTCTGTGTTTTCACTCTCAGCTCTTATAATCTGTTTTATCTCAGGTGCTGCCAATAGCAGGTTTAATTAACGAGAGGATATTCCTAATGTAATTTAGCCAGCACAGGATTATAAAATGACACATCACTGCAGCCTGCAAGGCAATGAGAGAAAGATACAGTAGAGGAAATAGGATGATGGGAGGAGAAAAAGAAAGAAGTCTCTAGAACTTAAAAATATTATCAGCACCACATCACAGCTCAAAGGGCACTGGAAGCTGGAAAGTAATGCATACATCGTTACTGAATCTGCGTGAGTGTCAGTGTGTTTCTATTTGTTTGTGTATATTGTGTTTGTGTGTTTGTACGTGTCAGCAGTCTTACTTTCAAGGGGATAGGATTCATCTTTTCGTACAGGGGGAGTCCCATACTAATTAAGTCTAGGCCTATTAGAGTGAGCTCCTCAGCCTCAAGCATTGCAAAGTGTCACTCTCCCATCCACCCTGAGACCCAGTGAAGCAGCAGGCAGGCAACTGAGAGACACAGGGTTAATATTAAAATACAGATTGCTGATGTCCTGTGTACACCGCTCAATGGATGGATGCGTTTATGAATGGATAGATGCAGTTGGCTGGCTGTTGTGACTTAGCAGCAGGATACAGCTCTCTTTTAACTTTACAGTAATGCTCCTCCAAGGCCAATTTTTTATGGAGTCACTTAAGATGGTAACTATAAATAGTTTAATCCCTGGGTCAATAGCAGCGTGTCCGTACTGTACATCATCACTAATTGCAAGTAATGCATGAATCAGAGATACATCCAAATATACATACTTTTATTAGTTGTTGTTTTTAGATTTTAATGCACACACATGAAGTTCTATTATTGGGCGGTTAATAAGTCCAGGAAAGTCACACATCCTTATAGACCGATGCACAACTTAAGTGTTCTGGCCACCAACCCCTTCCATTTAATACAGTGGAATTTCCACCAGTCTGGACAAATTATTACTACGGCCCAGCATGTATTCCATTCATTACAATCTGTGACATTGTTCAAGAAGAGAAAGGCTTACAGTAATATCAGAGTTGGAATAGATTTAATTAAGTGTCTGGACATGGACCCCACTTCGTTGTTCATAAATGATATGTTCTATCATGCATTTGAGGGACTAAAAGAGGTAAGATAAAAGATAATGAGCCAATTATATTCCATGTATGATAAAAAGGGAAACCAGATGGGGTGTGTTTGGGATGAAATTGAATATGTACACATTATAAGTGATTTTGTATCACCTGGTCCTGCAAACTGGCCTCATATTCTCCTATAACTATGCTAGTTGTGTTATGCTGCTTTGGAAACTCATAAAAGTGGCTAATACAGTATTAGAAGATAAACATTTTGTACTGGTGAAAGCAGTGTTTTAGTTACAACGATGTGAAATAACGTACACTTGATAATGATGTCACACAAGTATGATGTCTGCTTTCGAAGACCATCAAAGCCAATATTTAACATTGTCTTTCTCTCTGTGCTTTCTTCCCTTTTATGGCGACACAATCTGACCATCAAGCTCACAATGTTTAATGTTAACATTTGCCAGTTTTGCGGTGTGACTTTGTCTCACACACTATGAGAAAAATCCTTCCAGAGAGCTTGACTTTTTTTTTTGTGCGCAGATGATTTGTAAAAGCTGCAGCACATTCATTTCAAGCCACTTAAACATTAAAGTCTATAAAATGCCGCACACATTTGGAACATCATTCGAAGAATTTGGAGCGGCAGAGAATTTTGTAATTGGCAAGATTAATAATATTTACAGCGTTGAGATGCAAATCTCCCTTCGCCGGGCCCCCATGAATAATTGAGTGCGAACAATCACTCTGAATAATTCATTTCTAAATATTCTTCAGTGTGTTTTTTTATGACCAGAGGGCAAGCTGAGTTTTGTGACAGCAGCAATGTGCGGCGGTAATTACGCTGAGCGTCTGCGGCCCCTCCTAATTGGTGGGAGAAGTTCCCTCGCGCCAGCAGGCTTCTTCAGAGAGAAGGAGAGATGGAGGAAAAAATACAGAGAACAGGGAGAGAGTAAACAATCCTTCTCTCCATCTTCCTATCTCTCTTCCCACTCATATCCCCGTACTACACTTTTCCCATCACTGAGATTTCCTGTACCAGCTCCCCCTGCCTGTGTTTGCTGCTCATGAGTAGAATATTGATGCCAATGGAATTAATTACTTGTGGTGTGTTGTATTTTTTCAATATGTACATCCACACAGCGAGGTCTGTTGGGGAGAAGAGGACGGAGGTGAGCGCTGGGAGAGCAGGGCAGACTTTGAAGGAGGTGGGAAATTAGAAAGGGAGGTTTAAAGAAGAGATAAGTTGATGTGTGCAGTGAGGCCTCCAGACCTCCAGGACCTACTAGGAATACCACGCTCCTGATTAAAATCACAGCTATCATTAAAGCAGCGCCCAACTCGCCGTTTTTAATCGAGGGGTTTTAAAGAGACACTGTGACTTGACTACAAAACGTGGAAAGCAGAGGCTGAACCCGAAGGCGCTTCCTCTGTGCTTCCAGCTGCTCAGGCCACTGGTGTTAATGATGGATCCTCCTGCTGTTAAGGCCACTGGTGTTAATGATAAATACACCAATTCATTTTTCAAGAAGAAAATGCGAGACAAATACCCTGTGAATTATGTGCACAAACAGCTCATCAAAGTTGTTTTATTTACTTTACTTCTTTTTTTTTAGTCCAGGTGTTGCTCCCAGTCTGCAAATGTTCTGATTTATCATTGTTTTATTGCAGTTTTTTCTCTTATTTTACATCACATGAATGCAAGAATCCCCCATAATAACTCAGGCCTGTTTTTCTTCACTCAGGTCCCCTGAGATGTTGCCAGTGAGACATAGACGATGGTCTCTTTCATTGGTCGTGGCGTAAACTGAAACAGAAAGTCAGGAGTATTGCAGACAAGGAAGCACTTTGTAAAATGTTATTACGCCAAGATAGATGATTTGCACCTGTTCTGATTACAACCATAAAAAACTGTTCCAAGCTTCATCATCCATCTCTTGAAGCGGAATTTGCTTGGCGCTTAACTCAAATCCCCTATTGTGAGATAATAACACAACAAAAGATTTTGTGCTTTAGAGCTTTGGCAGGGTTTAAAGTTTTTTTTTGGCGAGGTAGATTACCTGTTTTCTGCTGTCTTCTCTTGTTAATTACCTCTAACAACAGCGCGGTTGTACTTTGTCAGACAACCCAAAGCCATTCTAACACTCTGTGGCCTCTCTCATCATCTTGTCTCGTCTCACTTCTCCTTTGCTCTCTTCTCCCACACTTCTGCAGTGTAGCCAGAAACCTAAGCAGAGGCCTTGCTGCCCGGCTATCGATTTGCGTGTCGTAATGATGGCTGAGAGATTGCCTGCACCGGGGAGTGATCTGGGAGCTCGTGCTGGATTAAGGAAGGCATGGATTGCTATCGATTTCTATCTGATACAATCATTTCATTTGGGCTCAAATCACCTTCCTGTGCGTTGTGAGCCAATCCATGGCCGAGATCTTTTAATTCACCCCCCCCCCTGCTTCCTTCAGAGGAGCCTAATGCTATAACATGCCACTCTACTAACAGGGTTAACACCTCCTGTTGTTCTCGCCATTACTACAAAACTTATTAATTAAGGCCAACCCTAGGTCTGAGACCTCAGGGCCCCACCCCCATGAGAGACCTGAGATGGAATGAGGTCTCAGGAAAGATCTCCACTCGACCAGCCGATAGGCCTGATGGTTATCGCAGCACTGCTCTGCTGTGACAGATTTGTGAATAGCAGGGTCATTTGCTTTGATTGATTGTTCTGTTTTGAGACTGCCCCGTTTTCCCCCTGAAAATAAGGCCAATTTATTGAACAGCAGTGTCTCATGGGTGAGTGTTTTTAATTTGTGGTCTCTGCTGATGAGATGCATCACTGTCACTGGATTGATGTCCTCAGCTTGGCGTGCAAGGGGACTTTTTAGCGTTCACACACATTGTACAGTATAAAAGCATAGATCACTGATAGATAGATGAAAAGGAACACACTTGATTCATGAAACACATCCTCTCTACTGCTTCGAAAATGAATTGTGAGCTTTAACTCCGAACCAAGTGGTATTGATGTTGATGCCACGGCACACCCACGCTTATCACCTAAATGAGGACGGATGTTATCAGTTCAAATGCAAGCTAACGCTGTGTTTATCCCTTCTACTTTTCTTTAAAGGCTTATGGCAGCTTATTATCTCAACCTCTGCTCTTCTAGGTTGATGAATTCCACATACAAGTATCATGCTGACACAGACATGCTTTGTTAAGGGCTTGTTTCCTAGCATGTTCTTCAATTAGTCCAATTTATGTAGCAAGGCCCGGATTCACCTTCAAAGCAGGGGAGCAAACAGCCAGGCTTCTATTGATTTGGCCCTGCTTTTCCTCTCGGCCATTGATTAAATCTCCGGCATTATTTGCTGTACGGGCCAGTGGGATGGCGTTATTGCTCTGCTCTGCTGTTACCTGTCAATTTCCAGCCTTAGCAGATGGAGAAAAAGGCCACCAGAGGTAGAAGAGAGAGGGATGAGATGAAAAACAAGAACACTCCCCACTTTCCTTTTACCTCTCTTCTTTTTTTTTTAACTAAGGGACCAGATTTGTCCCCTAATGAAGGTCTCACCACGGAAACGAGAATGGTCGAGGGGGGTCACAGGGGTTGCTGGAAACGCCCTCTTATCCCGGGCTGGCTTACCCCCACAGCCACTGGAGATGACAGTGCCCCAGTCCAAGTGTTTGACCCCTCAGATTGATTCATCGTAATCAACTGTGGACCAGGAAGAATCCGGAGGATGCCTGTGTAGTGGGGAAAGGCACCTTGGGACCATACAGACAATCACTAGAACCTCCATCAATTTAAACATGACAGGAACCAAAGACAGAGAGACAGAGAGCTGCCGCTGGTGAGGGTAGGAGAGGAGGGGGCTCGAGGGGTGAGCAAGCTGGGGATGGATAGATGAGTGCGGGTGTATGTGTGGAAGGGTGGTAATGGTGGGATATAGGACAGAGGAGGGTCCCTAAGGCCAAGACAGTTAATTAGCTTTGTGAGAAAACAATCACACTAACAAGCCAAACAAACTTATTGGACTACTCCTGTTATCCTCCCTGCTCTCCCAGGGCCACCGTCAAAGTGACAGTTTGAGAGACAGTTTTTCTTCAGCCGCTTTTGTAGATTTACACCTTTGCATGCTGATTTCCGTCACACAGGAACACGCACAAACTCTTGCATGTACACGAACTTGATGACATGCCCTGGTGTGGAATTCCCCTCACTCATTGTAGCCTTCTTGCTCTTTCGTGTAACAATTTTAATCACCTTCGAAATGTAGCCTCCGTATTTGTTTTGGCAGGAAATGAGACCCGTTCAATTATGTGTGAGATACAAAAGGAAATGATTCCACAAGCACTCCTTCTAACTTTCTTCAGGCATGACTGCTCCGATAGCTTCATGTCACTAGTGTATAGTACGAGCCGGTGATAAAAATGAGCTTGGTGTATAAACTAGCATCTGCCCACGCAATCTGCACCACACTGAGTGGCCGGTCTTCAGCAGCCACTGGAAGCACAAACACACTCCCTTCTCCTCCTCGCACTTCAACAGATTAAATTACGCTCAATATAAATTCAAAAAAAAGGGGAGGGGATCACCAAATTTGGACTCAACTCTCAGCAGATAGCGTGGTTTAAACGTGCGCTGACCCATACATTGCAAAAACGGCTCTCCCATTCCCATCTACCATACACACACTAAAAAAAAAAATGCACAAAGTCACATCCAGATGCACATAATCAGAAATTGTACTATCAACGTGGAGCTCCGTGATCTTGTGTTAAGCACATGTAGTCTGGTACCACTGGTTCATATGTCATGCTGAACATAAAGGGGCCACGGTAAAGAGAGAGAGAGCAGATGCGGTCCTCTAGGGGTGTGGCTGGCACTGGGCTGCTTTCCTTGGCCACTGTCCATGCTCTCCCACTGGTGCAGGACTGTAGGAGATGCCTTTAATATGGCTTTAAGTCCCATTGAACAGTGGGGAACCCAGGGATCCAATTTAACACCGGCCAGCTGCCCAACTCGCCTGCTCACAGTCTGCCATATGTATGCAAGTGAGTGTGAGCAAGTTGCATGTTTTAATGATGCTTTTACGAGTGTGTATGGAGTCAATGTGAATGTGCACACAAAGTGTCTGGGTTTCCTTTTAGCCCAGGGCTTTAGAATGCAAAAATTGTACAAATGAGCAAAAATGTTGTGTAAGGTATTAGAAATGTTTGAAAATCAAGAAGAAAAACATCTGGCAAATTGATGAGAACGCTCAAAACAAAACAAAAAGCAGGTCATTTCAAAACACTATCTAACCTAAAACCCCCCAAAAAATGATAAAGAAATGAAAATTCAATGTAAAATACACGAATATCTCACCGCTGCTTGGCGAGATGTTTTATCTTGTATAGGAAAAACTAAAATGTAATAATCCTGAAATAAGATATTATGATTTTCCTGAATGGGGTCTGCCAATTTGGGAGCAGTTACATATATTGCTACTAACAAAACTGTTTATGAAATCATTAGCTCTTTTCTGGGACACTTTGAGTGTCTCACAAGAGCTACCAGCAATTTCAAATTTTTTCAACTGTATGAAATCTTTTTCCCAGAATGTTCTGTAGAAATAAGTGGAGAGAAAAACGCTTGAGAACATTTGACCTTTCTTTCAACCCCTGTATCTTTCATTGCAATGCCCTTTTTGCAGTATAACAGATAAGAAGGAGGCCAGCAATGGGTACCAGCCGTGGTTAAAAAAATAAATATATATATTATTATTATTGCATTCTCTCTTCTGATGGTTGCGGTGTACAGAGCGGCTAAATGTGGCATTCCAAAAATGGAAGGGTGTCTCAGTGCTTTTAGCAAAAAGCCAAATCCCGATACCCAGCTCCTCCTCCAAGAGCAGCGAGAAGCTGTAAGAGCTGAGGTTTGACTCTGAGCCGCTGGAGACCAGCTACCCAAACCCTCAGCCCTGACCCCTGAACCACTGCAGGACTCCTGAGGCCGCCCGCGCTTGGAACGCGTGGACGACATTTATGGTCTAGCAGAATTCACTGTTCCCTCAGTGATCTCATAAGCTGTATACGTGTGCGGACAAATGTGTGTGTGTGTGGGTCCAGGTCACCGTTTTTACAGAGGGGAGCAAGCTTTTTTTCTCTTCATTACTGAGAGAGAGGTCTGGGTTACAAAGGCCCTTTTGAAGAGAGCTGTGCCATCGTTAAAGTTCACTGACTTTCACTAGTTCCACTGAATGCGGCTGATTCTTCCTGATTTATACAAAATAAACAGTATGTGGAGAGGTGATGAAAGAAAATGAACAATTGCAGAGGGGGGAGGTGTGTGTGTGTGTGTGTGTGTGTGTGTGTGTGTGTGTGTGTGTGTGTGTGTGTGCGTGCGCAGAGTAATGATGCGCTGTGTCTGACCGGAGAGTCGCATCCTAATGATGGATGGTCGATTAAAGAGAGATCGTCCGGCTCGTCCCCGGCTCAATGTGCTCTGTTATTAGCATGCGTATAAATGGATCATACCCAGCAGCCTCTTCACTCTTACTCGCTAACGCCATTAGATATGAAGCCCTGTCTCTCCGCCAGTAAGGCATAGTCATGCTGGAAATGAATGTGTGTGTGTGTGTGTGTGTGTGTGTGTGTGTGTGTTTGTGAGCGTATGTGAATGTGACAGACAACAGCTTTCAGTTCACTTTAACCCTATAAGACATGTCACTAACATCTCCCTCCCCTATCGTAAGAGCTTTTTCCCAGGGGTTGTGTGTGAGGAATGAGTGTTTTTCGAGAATCTGTTTCTGTTTTTTTTTGTGACGTAATAGGCCCTTAAAAAAGAGCAAAACCCTGTGCTGTTGATAGACAAAAAAACACATTTTTGGTTTCTTCAACATTTGTTTGAACGTGTGTTTCAGTGTGTGTGTGTGTATGTGTGTGTGTGTGTGTGTTTACCATTACATACTGGCAAAAGTGCTGCTCAATTTTGTGACTAAACATAGTGGTGAGCATGCAATACAGTGTTTGTGTACGTGTATGACTAGAGGGTACACTCTTTGCCAAAAGGCATTTCCTAATTTACTACCTGGCAATCCTCAGTGTGGAGGAAGCACGCCATCCAGGGATGCATAAATCTTTGTAACATTCAGGTTATTGCTCTTTTTATGTTGAAATTCTGCTTGCCTTCGATTGTTACAAACAGTGTTTGCTTTAACAACACAATCTGTTCTACACAACCGCCATTTGTTTTATGGACTATATAAGTTTCCGAGTTACACTCACGAGCAAGAGACAGACAGCGAGAGAGATATAGCTGAGCATAATGAACTGCCTCCCGCCCCAATAATCTAAAAAGTGACATCAGCACCATATTTAAGAGGGAAAAAAGTGAATTATGTAAAATGTCTGGCATTTTCCCCGCCTCATATTGCTGTGGTAAATCATTAGAGCGCATCATTGAGATTGCTGCTGCAAACACGAATGTTTCATAAATCTTTGTTTCTGTAATTGTGTGTACATGTTTGTATGATGCCTGTGCGTGTATGTCCGTGTGTGTGTGTGTGTGTGTGTGTGTGTGTGCATGCTTCTATCATTAGACTAAACCCTAGTCTCAGCGAACCTTACTTAATGATGCTGACGTGTCTTCCAATTTGGGGTCACTGTCTGCCAATTTGGGAGCAGTTACATATATTTCCACTAACACAAGTGTTTATGAAATCATTAGCTCTTTTCTGGGACACTTTGAGTGTCTCACAAGAGCTACCAGCAATTTCACATTTTTTCAACTGTATGAAATCTTCTTCCCAGAATGTTCTGTAGTAATAAGTGGAGAGAACATTTGAACTTTTGAACATTTGAACTTTCCTTCAACCTCTGTATCTTTCATTGCTATAATATCTGCAGGTCTTATCCCAACAATTCCTAACGTGTGAGTGAAATGTCCATGACAGGTAGCCGCACCATTCTGCGCCCGACAAATATATGAAATGGAACGTAACCTTTTGGAAAGAATGTTTCTGACTTCT
Source organism: Taurulus bubalis (assembly GCF_910589615.1). NCBI lineage: Eukaryota > Metazoa > Chordata > Actinopteri > Perciformes > Cottidae > Taurulus > Taurulus bubalis. The sequence continues at coordinate 7,082,763 of NC_136589.1, read as the reverse complement.
AGCAAGCTGGCCTATCTAGTTTACAGCCACAAGCAGCAGGGCAGGACCGCCGATTGGCATGCATGTCAAGTTAAATATGAGCTGTGCCTCCTGACACAACCCAACAGTTCACACGTGTGTGTGTGTGTGTGTGTGTGTGCGTGTGTTGGGGATTGTAGGACAGACGAGAGGACGTTAGAGGAGAGAAGGGCTGGTGAGGAAGGAAGGGAGGGTGAAGGGCAGTAATGGGGTCAACCTCAAAGGTGAGGGCTATAATCCATCAGTAACCTTTCCTCCCACATACAGCCATGTGCAGAGTATGCATCTGTACGCGCACATCAACACACTCACACTGACGTACACATTCTCACGTAACCCCAGCATCGAACCCCCAGCCCGGCAATTGTTGTTTGATGAAAACCAGAATGCCCCTCCAGACCACACAAATCCCCCTTTAACTTTACAACATCTTTAGCATTTTAAGCCAAACTGTGTCTGTGTTGACAATATTTAATGCCCGGGGTTTATCCTCAGAGTTCAACAAAGAAGTTAGACCGCTGCCGTCTCACTGTTGGTTTACACAAGCCTTTGATGGATTCCCCTGAATCTATTAACCAGCTGTGTCCTGTAGGTGTAGCTGTACCCTCTGGAGTGCTACATCACTCTTTAGTGCTCTGTAGTGTTATGTTAATCGTACCAGGCTCCGATAGGTGCCAGCTGGATGGATGGAATATCCCAAGCTGTCATCATCAGGTTGTTTTTAAGCTCCAAAACCCAGAGTGGTCATAGTCTGCACTTTATTACTGAGCTGAACATGCGAAAATGTTTGCTTCTCTCTTCTTCATTCACCAAATGAGATGTTCAACAAATACACCCAGCTGAGATCTGAAAAACAGCGATGGCAGAATCAGTGTAAAGCCTCAAAAACCACAAGCTTTACGGTTTAAATTACATTTTTAACACCGATCCGCTCTTTTCCTTTTAACAGCAAACTAAAGAGAATAACCCAAGATCGTACGATGCTGTTGGAATAATTCATATTTTGTGGTTGCCACATTGCTTAAAGGGTGTACAGGCACTGAAACTTGGCTGGCCTTACAAGTGAGAGGAATGAGAGCTTTAAACCTCCGGCCAGGTTCTGCCTGGAACAAGGCAATCTCCTTCGCTCACAGAGCCTGCATTTTTAATGAGAACATCTGCTCCGGTGGCCCTCTGGTGGAACCAAGGCTTGCTTAATCACACAGTCGAGCCCCTCAAGTCTCTCGCAGTGGGATCTGCTGCTCAGCCCAGTGATCAGACGGAGCTGGCCACTTCGCACTATAGAGCAGAGTTCTGGCTGGTGGGGAGAAAGGAAAGGGGGGTCAAGGGCAGTGGATATTTGATGCAAAAGAAAAATAACCTCACCCGTGTCTAGTGGAAGTTAAATCACGACAGTCAAAGGATCTGAGTGAAAAGAGACAGCGAGAGTAGGGGAGACACAGACAGAGGTATATTAGTGTAATGTATGTGCTTTAGCCTCAGCTTATTTCTCTCATTTGGGCTTCTATTTGCACTTCCTGCCTCTGAAAACTGAGTTTTCCCAAAGTGATCATACGAGTGGATCCATTTGAAAAAGTTGGTCTTTCATGGACTGGGAAAATGAAGCTTTTCTAAAATGCTGTCATATGACCATTATCTTGCAGACATTGTGGCCCTTTTTCACATACCGTAATTGCAACAGTAAGAGCCTATTTGTATTGCCTCCTGCTCTCCGTTCTTATATTTCTGTGTCTGTTGTATGAGTTCACAAGCATGAAAGAGTTTTGTGTTCAAGTGGCTTATTCAGCAGTCCAGGGATCACTGGGTTGGCAAGTACAGTAGCTGTGATAGCCCACAATCAAACCATCATTTATAATGTATGCTGACAAAAGAAAAGTGTCCATATTAATATAAAATCACTGTATTTAGCCATCTATCCATGAGTTCAGCAGGAAGAAGCAGAAGAAACTGTTGTATTGTTCTGGTTTTTAGACGCCGACAGAAAGCTTTTTTTAAGGAGTTATCTGAGTGCAATCGTGCTGACTGAACCATATTCACCGATCGTGTTCCCACCCGAGTTTTAGACGCAAACAGTCAAAGTCTCACGATAGTGAATGAACGTAGGGTCCAAAGCACCTCTGAGAACTTTGACTGGAGGAGCTGAAACAGCATCCATTCCTAATATTCCACAGTCAGGGTTGTTAAAATGCAATATGATAGGCCTGAAACATGTTCTAAAGAACAACATGTTAACGTGCTGTTTATCATCCTCTGTTGATGATGGGATATTGACTCTTTATTGTTAGCTGTATTATATAATTGAAAATAGTTTAAGGTAAAGAAAAAAAGGCTTGAAATCTGCATATTGAAACATTTCTTTCAGCTATTGAATGCAACAAATGATCTTATATGTTGTCAGCCAGTAAGTAAGTGCTGTTAAATAGAACTAAAATGCCAAACACATTTGATATAGTATCAAAATCCTATTTCAAAATCCTATTTTTAAACTCCACAGTAAAGAACACTGATTCAAGTTTGTTAACTAAAAAGTAACTCAATTAAAAAGAGATTGGCTCACATCTTCTTGATGGAGAAAAGCACATTACATTAAATCACTGAAGTGCAATGGAAGGAATTTGGAAGTCTGAGTGTTTTTGTGTGCATGTATGTGTGTGTGTATGTGTGTGTGTGTGCACGCATGTGTGTGTGTGTGTGTGTGTGTGTATTGCAGTGACCACATGTGCATCTTTGCACATGCCTAGTCAAGAATAGTGTGAATCAGTTTGTGTGTTTGTGCCTGTGGTGTCCCTGCATAACCATTATACAGTGTTACATGGGAATATGCAAGTGTGCAGGTATATTGGCATTTTTCCGCGTGTGTGTGTATAATAGCACACTGAGCACAGTGAAATACGAGCTGCTGAGATGCTAGGAGGCTGCTAGCCTCTGCTTGAACCTCCAATGAGGCCCACCTCTGCCTCCACCAGCACCAATTAGATAGTACCCATAATGCAACCTGAAAGATGCACTGAGCCCGGTAGCTTTATAAACATCCTCACTGTCTGCGACGAACACTTACAGCCTCGTCTCTGCTGCTCAACTTTGTGTGTGAGTGTGAGTGTTGAGAGTGATAGATCGTCCCTCCCAGGGATGCACTACCATTCTGAAACTGAGTGTTATAGTCACTACTCTCTCTTTCTCTCTCTCTCTCTCCTGACTACATTATCTTATCTGATTACTCTCTCAGCCCGGGATGCTCAGACATACTGGAGACTGCAGTGTAATAGAACATGCCTATATGACTTGTGGTTGCTACATGAGATATGCCACCACACACATCATACCACTGGTAACATCAGACCTGTCTGCTTGCCTCTGAGACCTGACAGCTTCATTGTTATTAACCATACAGAAGAACCCAGGCACAGACAGCCGGGCATATCAATGCTGCAACAAAACGCTGTAATTACGCCATAAATCAAAGCAATCTCCGGCCAAGCTCCGACCAATTTATCTGCAGACGTAGATGTAATGTACACAGAGAGGTTGTCTTGCCCCGTGACTTGTGTACACCTCAGAACAGAATAAGGAACTATAGCGACTGTGCGGCAATGACTGATGCTACCTTCTCGTGCATTCCCCATCTTTTCAGCTGAAAGATAGCTTTCCCAGCTTTAGATCATAAAGTGGCAGTGAAACTGTAGCCTGCCATCAGTATACAGCACTATTAAATAATCCACAGTGTTTTCAGTGGCCTGTGGGGACGAGGAGGAGGATGGTATAAACATTAGAGTCAGGAACAGCCCTGCAGTAAGCCTTTTTATGCCATGTGAACAGGTGTGAACTCTGCCTCTCTGCTTTCAAACAATTGTTAGAAGTAATAAGAGACATCAAGTTTAGGATTCTGCTACAGGCTGCAACAACACATTCTCCTTGAAGTATATCCAACTGATGGCCTTCTTAATGCCGTATAATAACAGCTTGTGAATATCACCCGATAAATACTGTCTGAATTTTAAATAAACTTCAGCGGCTTTGAGTCGTGTTGTTTGCATGTAGCTGACACACTTGCACACTGCAAGGCGTAGCGCTTCATTGCATCAGACATGCTGTAAAGTAGAGGACTTAACTTTAAATGGGCCACCGTGTTGCACCAATCCATCATTCTCAGAGCAGTCAGACTAGTTTGAGGTCAGGGGAAAGGATCAGTCGTTTAGGAGGGCAGAAAATCGAGGTCAGGGGGAAAGAGGAGAGGGAGTGTGGGAGGAGAGGAGTGAAAGTGATAGAAAGACACGTACCAAGCACGCAGCCACAGTGTAGATGTTTTCCTCTTCACTCTGTAGATCAGTGTAGGGGCCTGCCATCAACTGTTGGATCAGTGCTGTGGATGTTATGAGATTAATTAGTTTCAAGTTCTCATATCAGAGTAAACTGGAGATTTCAATTTCAAGTGAGGTTTCTGACATCAGATTTAATGAACTCCACTTTGGCTTGGATTTAACGACAGAATCTACACACAATATCATTTCCCAATATTTTTCTCCCAAGCATCAGACTGTAAAAGAACATTTTCTTTCTTTGTAAAATAGATCATTTTCCGTCTAATTTCCCACCATTTGATTTCACCTCTCTTCATCCCTGTTCCCCTCTGCTCCTCTCTCTCTGCGACCGAGCCAAAGCACGCAGTAAATCCATTGCTTTTTGGCTGCTTCTCCCTGCTGATACTTTCACGGGGTCCTGTACAGCAAGTCAGGAAATAAAGAATGATGAGATGAGAGGGGGTGAGAGAGACAGAGAAAGGGTTTAGATACAACTAGAGATTCAAGAAAAACATGTGAAGAGACAGAGGCACAGACAAGAGAGGGTTTTTGGCCGAATAACATGGTGTCAGATTTTCCTGGAGAGCAATACTGGGCTGACATGGCTGTAACAGAGAAATCTAATGGACCGGTGACTTTTCAAATTAAAATGCTGCACTGCGCATATTAATCACACCACGACTTTAACACCCTTAGGGTGTTTCAGTTACTTGCCTATTGGCGAGTATCCATGTGCTACCTCAGTGTGGGAGTGTTGATCTCGAAATGGTTTTGATTACATATTAAAAATAGTTTGATGGTCAGTCGTCTCACACAAGATTACTACGCCTTTACGTTAAACTGTTTTCCAATTCCACTACTTCAGAATGGAATGGCTGTAATGAACGTGTGTGTGTGTGTGTGTGTGTGTGTGTGTGTGTGTGTGTGTGTGTGTGTGTGTGTGTGTGTGTGTGTGTGTGTGTGTGTAAGATAGGCCTAACCTTGCAAAAGTATATTGGCCTTTTGTTGCTAGACTTCCTTCAGGGTAACCCAGAGGTCAGCCTTTGTCATGTGTTTTTGTGATTTACCAGTCACACTTTAGCCCTCAATTGATTTTGAACTAATACCATTTGTTTCATGCTTTTTTGGATTGCAGGGTCATTGCGATATAATACAACACAATAGCTTCACTTGCTCTGCAAATAAACTATAAAGTTGCCCTTAAAACTCAAAGTGTTGCCACACTTTAGGTGTTAAATATAAACTAAATTAAAGAACAAACAGAAGCTACTTTCTTGCTAAACAGCAAAATCAAGAATGTAGTAATTACAGGACAAATGCCTCTGAGATACTAGAATTTGTAAAAGAAATCCCAGCTCTCTTACCTAAATATTTCACCCCCGTAAGTGCTTCTATAACTGCATATGGAGTGCAATATGCTGAAGAAAATGCATAGTACATGCAAATACATACGATTTCTGTCTTCGGGCAAGATCTACACTATTTTAAATTAGCTGACTCCTCCACAGATCCCCTGAACACATTTCAGAAAATGATTTTTTAAAGACAACAACAAGTCATTAAAATGAAAGATCATTTTAAATTCACTGTTTATTCTTCTCAGTTGCTCTGCTTTGAGAGCACATTAGTTTAGGTGGAGAAGTGAATACCTTCAGGGGCACTACTGTGTGTGTGCGTGTGTGTGTGTGTGTGTGTGTGTGTGTGTGTGTGTGTTCATCAGACAGCCTGTCCTTCTCTCAAATTACTGTTAATGATGCATCATTCAAAACTCCTACACACTTGACAGCATCATTAATTTTTAATAAGTGTATACTGTTTTCACCATATATTGCTACCATCCGTACTATACAGTGTATATATTAATATTAAATGAAGTGCAAGCGCAAACTTTAAACCATCACAATATTACTGCCTGTGCCATCCTGTCATCCATGTTATCTGTGTTTGGAATATTGCTACACTTTTTGTAGCGTTGCATGTTTTGTTTTGGGGAAGTCAAGCACCCCCTAAATGAGAAGTCGAATTCCAGAAGGGAAAAACATATTTGAAGTGACACAGAGCCATATTGCAATTATTATATGTCTACATTTTTTCATTTTCACCCTTGTACCTAAATGTAGTTTTCCTTTACAGAAATAAAGACATTTCCACCCAGACCCCCCACTGTCCCGCTCAGTCTTTGACTAAATCAACCCATGCTTAAGCTTGTTCTTTATAGGCACTGTAACAGTTGTTTCCTATAGTATTTCTAACAAGACAACTTTTTTGGGAGAAGCACAACCCACCTCAGTCTAACTCAAACATGATGGTGCATCTGATCAGCAGCATTAATCATCTCCCATGCTACAGAGCTATAGTAGGCTGCTCCATCTTGGCCCGGAGGAGACATCAAACGTACTCTCCCTGCCCGCCTGCCTACTGTTTCCCCTGGAGAGACAGAGATGGGTTAGAGAGTGGAGACTGGCCTCTGGTAGTGCAACTCTCTGTGGAGTCCATATTGATTACACCTGCCACTGGCGGCTAGCTGGAGCTGTGTACTCTGACAGCTGGCAGCACAGGGTGAGATGGATAACTGCTCCAGCCAGGCTCGAGCCAGCTACATCATCACCTGGCTCTGTAGAGGGTGTTTGGAAGGCAAGATGCTTTTTCTTCTTTTTGTGTCACTGGTGCGGTTTTAGTTCACCTCTTTACAGCAGGGTTTCGCCTGTGTGGAGCTGTTTCTATCTTCAAGTCTTGTTTCCTAAAAGTGATGTTTTCTTATGTTTCTGTCATGGCACCGTACATCATCGGAGGCTCAAGCAGTTGACTTTGTTTTGTATGTTTTAACGGCCTCAAATACAGATGTAGTAAACCATGAAAGCTTTAACAATATTATCCATTCTCCATATTGTATTCTACACATGGTTGACCAAAGGCTTGGTTCCTACATTTTTCCGAACAGAGATGGACATAGTGCTTCAAAGTGAGTAAGTATGCGACTTGTGGAAACATACAGTATATATCAGGCCCTGAGGACTGCTGGCTAAACTCTATTTAGACAGCAGGAGGAGTGACTTGTGGAAAGAGTTGGAAGCTAAAGCCAGAGTGAATCCTTTTCCCCTGTTGGCTCGCAGTCCCCCCTGTAGGCTGCCGGGTATATGGTGTTGATTATGGAGATGAGCGCTGATAAACTAAAAAATATCTGAGGTGCAGTGAGGAGACTGTAAAGTAGGCAAATGCCTCGTCTCTCTCACAGGAGAGGCATAGAGTGAGCCAGCTAAATGGGTGTAGAGGGATTCAGATGGCTTAGTCAGGATAAGGAATTGGGATCTAGTGGTACTGTTTCTCTCATTTGTGTCTCTGCCTCCCTCCCTCCTCGTCTCTCTCCATCGCTATCTGTTTTCACACCCCAACGGCCTTATTTACAATCCTTTACCTCTCATACGGCAATATGTGACAACCGAAATTGAAACGTAAGCCACACCAAATCCCTGGTCATCTGGTTGAACAAAATGCACTCATGAATTCACAATGCACCCTCAACTTCAGCAAGCATTTGGTGCACTGAGTTAACAGCACAAAGTCATTTGATATATGACAGTATGTACACGATGCACATTTACAGAGTTGTCCCACTGAAGTTGAGCAAACATTTGCTCTGCTTAATGATTCATATTCCTCACTTTCTTTGTCAGTCTGCATTGTAATTTCTTCTTTCCTTGCGAGCGCAGCTTCCCCCGACCGCCATGCATCTGTCTTTAGTAGTGCTCATCAAAGACCAGGGGCTCCCCCGACACCATTACAAGAATCCAGGATCAAGTTGCTCTACTTTTATTTGTGTGTAGTGCACTGTGTTTAAATATCTGCTTGCGATCTGAGAGCTTAGTCTGTTTTGACCCAGCCATTAGTTTTGTGGTAGAGACCACAAAAAGCAGACCTCTGTCTCATGGGAGATGAAATCAAAGAGTAAGACCAGAGATAGACAGAGGGAGGGACTCAGTTTAGGTGTTTTGAGTCAGTCGGCCACTTGTCTGTGGAGCAAGTAGCTTCTCGGCTGTCTGCTGATGCCAGATGAAGTCGGAGACATGCCTAAGCATTAATGGAACTGAAACAAAAATAAACCATTTCCAAGTATAAAAAGAGATGCACACACACATACTCAGCTGCATATAACTTGGCAGTGTTGCCTTTGATTTATTCCTCTGGGGGAAGAAGGACGGTATTTGTGTGTTTGGAGGAGGGGGAAAAAAAAAAACATGGCACACAAGGAACATTCCAAGTTCGCCACAGGAAATCAATTTATTTGAGAGGGCAGCCAGGCTAAAAATAGGGAAGCCCCAAACAATAGAGTTGGAATTAATTGCCCAGATTTTGTGAGAAGGCAAGAAGACTCCAGAGAGCCAAAGTTTGTTCTCTGTCTTGTTTCATATGTGTGTTATGGAAATATTAGTCTGGTCTAGCTGTCATGTTGTTTTGTTTTTGGCATATTTCTGTGTGTTTGCAGCTGTCAAAACAGAACTGAATTCTCAATCATGTTCTACCCTCATATGACGACTTACCACTTGTCAACACTACTGCCAGCTGCCTTATTTGACAGGATATGATGATTTATCACAAGCTCTCCACAGTAAATAGACAATAACTGTTTTGTCACACTCCACCGGGTTCTAACTGGGTTTTCGGGGAGTGTGTGAGGGAGTGCTGTAGGGGCCTTATGGGGGCTGATGTGCCGTTTTTAATGAGATCTCACAGCAGTGTTTAAATATTTAACCGTTCCTGGTGAAGCCTCCCCAACAGCCGCCAGGCAAAACTGGTGAGGTTTCATGCAATCATCACAGACTATGCAGCACCTATCCTCGGAAAACATCAGAAAATAAGCACAACCTGAATATATAATGGCATCCTGAATATACAGCCTGCTGTGCCTAATACCTGCACCGATCGGCAGAGATGCTGTCTTTTCCCCCGCAAATAAGTATTCGCACACCATGACAAAGGGTGAGCATGGTGATGAAAAGCTGTTGAATTATACATGTTTTTGATGGGATATTTTCTAAACCTTTTTTACGAAGTAATTCCCCCCATCTCTGCCTCGCTTTTGCCTTTTTCTCCACATGCTGAGCTTTGCTGCATGCTTTTTGACAAACATTTCACCACCGATCAGTTCAACTCCTACACTCTTCGTGTTTTTTCATCCCACCACACGTCATTCACAGAGAATGGGGCTGGGGTGTCTGCTACCACCTGCTGTGTTCAGAGGTGGTGCTGTGCGTGCATGGTGGGTTCATGTGTGTGAGAGGGAATGAGGTTGGAGAGAAGGTTGGGATAGTTGGATATAATTGTGTGTGGGTCAAGAAGGGTGAGACATTGTAATTGTGATCATGTACTTCCATTGAGTCTCCTGGATTACTAAACCTCAATATAATATGATTGTTTCCTTTCAATCTTGTTTCAACGTCTTTAATATATGATGTTACTTGAGCAGGCTATTCCAATCTTGGGTTGTGAATGCCCTTCTTAACACAATTGGGAATTTTGTTTTTACAGTCACTCTGTTTTAATCTGATTTTACTAATCCAATTTGGTGTAATGCCTTTACACACCCACCCTGGCAGGATGTTAAGGAGGCTGGTGAATATTTAGAAAAGACCTCAGATGGTATTTGAAGCTGCTTAAGGGAATGCTACATACTGTATTTGGGGGTGAGGATGGTGTTTGGGAAATACGTTGTATCTGCCAGCTGGAGGAATCTGGAGGGACTTGAGCTCACAGATGAGCATCCGCAACATCTCCCTTCACTCTTACCCCCCCTATCCACCATCCTCTCCACCTTTTCCAGCCTTCCCCTCGGCTTCTTTTCTCTTCCCTCTTTTATCCCCCCTCCCCCAATGCAGACAGCCCATCCCTGCCTGTCTAGCTAACTCAGCTCTCCCAAAAATCCACGATCATATCCCGCTACCGCTCTGAGGCCCCACTGATTACAGGGAGCATTATTAGCCCCTGCTAACCTGCTTATTCACTGTGTAAAATGCTGTTTACTTGACAGGGGATGTATATAGATATTGCTGTATGGGTCTTTAGTGTTTGGCTGACACTTGGTGCCAGATCATATGCATGACTCCTCTTGCCATGCCGCTTCATGTGGCTGCCAAGTGAGGCCCACTGGGGTCTTTGCCAAAGGACCTAGACTACGATTCAGCCCCCCTGACCTCCCCCCAAACACACTCCTAACACACACGCACACATAAAAACACCGTGTGCTTCCCCGGTGCCCTCCCCCAACCTGTACCAGCCCTGTGCCCTCCCTTCCACCCCTACCCCCTCAGTCTCCACACTCATTATTAATGATCTGAGGGACAGCTTTCATTTGATCTATTACTTAGGATGGGACGGCGGCTGCTGTGCTGCTGCATCCCTGCTGGATCTTTAATTATTTCATGGAGGGCTTTCCTCCTCTCTGCTGCTGCTTCTCTGTTGTGCAGATGAAATATTGAAGTTGAGGAGTGTAGTGCAAAGTGGCCCCATACAGGGCAAGGTGTGTGTGTGCATGTGTGCTGTGTATAGTGTACGTGTACTGTATATTTGTGTGTATGGACATGTGTGTAAGGATGAACTCCTCCCCCCCACAAATGTAGTTTGGACTTTTATCTTGTAACTTCAGTTGTGAGGTCACAGATTGGAAGCAGATTGCATTTAGTAACTTTTTTCCCTCAAACGGTTCAACGGTTCAACTTCCAAACACGAATATTCAGTGTGAGAGTTGTCGTTATTGTTAAGACCCCTGAGTATATCCTGGCTATCTGACAAAAGCAGCTCCTTAATGTTTCAACATGGGAAAGCACTGCAAACAAATGTAAAGAAAACACTTTCAGCGCATGTGTAATGTGCTGTGATTATGGGTCATTAACGTCATATTACAGTAGTGTTTAGGGGCAGTCATGGCATGATATTACCACTCACTTCGCGTTGCCAAGAAAAGCAAAGCATAACATCTGACTTGAAAATATGGCTGACACCACAGGCACACACAGCCTTGCATTCAGGTATGATGTATGGCGCAATGCCTAATTGCATTGCTCTCCTACTTCATACATGTTGGACTCTCTTGAGAGAGGGGCTACTGTGTTAATAGCAATCAAAATTCCACACAGCTGTGTGCTACATTCATTTTGTGTCATACGGCACATACACATGGTCACCCGGCAGCTGAGGGCCTATGAATTCAATAAACCCTTCTGAGATACTTACCTCATGTAGGAATCCATCCACCATAAACATAATGACAACTTATTTTAGTTTATGTGATTACATGCAATGCTGTGATTTGCATCCACAGCACCTCTCCACTCAGTAAAACATTGGATTGCCGTAATTGGTAGTAGGAGTAATCCATGCATTTATGTGGGGGTGCACTGGAATGACATTGATATACAGCGCTCCATTAATTGCCATATGAATAGGGTCTGCAGTGGTGGGCGCTCTGCTGATGCATCACAGTAAAAGAGATGGGTCACTCTGTCTTCTCCAGCCTGCAGCTTTGCCAAGCTCATAATTACTAAAACCTTCAATTAATCTTCCCATCACATGGGCCAAATATACATTTCCTCCCTATATGTTTATATGAGTCACAGTATATGCTCTTAGTAAATGTGCAGGTTTGTGTGTGTGTCTGTTTACCCAAGTAGGAGTGTAAATGTACATTCATGTCTGCACACTTGTGAGTGCCTGCGCCCATGAGGACATGGTGTGTGCTCTACAGCTCCACTGTGAGCCACAAGGGTTATCAATACAAGTGGCATCAGTTGTGTCAATATCACACTGTTGAACTACAGGGAATTGCCATCTGCAGTGCACTGCAAAAATTACTCTTATATTGTAAAAAAAACAAAAACTTTGTGTTCACAGAAAGTTCATATGTACTTATGTAAGCACATACATTTTGTATAGCTTTTTAGGCTTATGTAAGCCATGCTCACTCAAGGAGAGACCACCAAACAGATACTTAGTTTCATTTTCTTTTAATTTGAAATATGATTTTTTTTAACATGTTTTATCTGAATGTGTCTTTCAATGTTTTCATTCTTGTGAGTCTTTTGTATATTTTGAGATTGGTTTCGTGGGTTTAAATAAAAATCTAACTCACTGTTGTTTATATAAATGTTACCATACATTTCTGTGTCGGCCCAAATACAAATGATAGTAACTAAGTGTGGCTGAACTGTGTCTCATTTCTGAGAGGTCACATCAGCAGTTACTGTAAGTGCACACTTCTTCACAATAGTTTGTGTGTGTGTGTCAATATCAGTGCATGCATTTGTGTGTCTACATGAATATGTATTTCTGATAGTAGCGTGCAGTTCTGACCCCTGGCCATTCAACCTTTCCTCATTCTGAAAAGAATCTCTTCTCCACACTCCAATCTGGCCACAATTCCTCCTGCTAGTCAGTGCATTCACAACACCTTACTGGCACCCAGTGGTGAAATGAGGTACTGCGCCCACTTGATGCTTGGCCGACAGCAGGGGAGATGGAAAACTGTTTACAAGTGGCATTTGGCCCTAATTAAAAGCAGCACTTGCTGCAGCACTTGGTCTGCAGAAGGACTAGCATCCACAGTGACAAATGTGGGGCCGCTGATCCTCTGGTAAGCCGTCTCCACTCTGCAGACACACACAAACACCTTGGTCAACAAGTGAAGAGATTGAGCGTATAAACACAGCAGATGACACTTTAAATTACAATGAATAATCTGTTTTCAGAACAACTTTGTAGTATTTTGACTGCTCACAGTGTTGGTGAACAGTGAGGAGAGTGATAAAAATGCACAACAAGAGAGAGTGAGAAATTTAGTATGAGAAACAGCGCAGATGGCTCAGAGCGCAGCCATTTCCTGAGACCAATGAAGAATAGTCCTTGCGATAATGATTGACCAAGTCTGCAGAATCTCTCACTCTCTCAGCAGCAGACAGTCAACTCCCACCATTTTCTAATTCTGCTGGCCCAACATCTGGCTGTCCCGTGTGGAAAGGCCATTATGTCAGGATGGAGGATGAATGAAAGTAGCCATCGACCTGTCTGCGAAGCGACTATCTGGGCAGGCAGTGCCTTGCGAGTTTTGACCAGCTTAATGGAGCACAACAGCTCGGCAACTAATCACCTGTTCTTTCTCATCAGCCGCTTCCCCCACGGGACAGCAATTGATTGTTAAGTGTTTGATGGATCAGACTAAGACTGAGCGGACCTGACTCAGTGGAACGTGCCGTACGGTTTGTAGCTTATCTGTGGTTTCATGTTTTCAGAGAACTTTTTTCATCAGAGACTGCAGAACATTTGTCCACACATGTCACACCGCTAAGTGTGTCTACTGTGTGTTTTTTCTCTCTGTCTGCCATCACCCACTCTGTGTAACATACAGTAGTACTACCAGACTGGGCCTCAGTCAGATTAATAGTGTGCGTTTAATGCAATCTCAAAGACACTGACAATTGCATGTTACTGTATGAATACAACAAAAAATGACATTGTATTAAATTATTTAAGTTTTCAGTTGTAATGATCTAATGCATTTCAGTCTTAAAACCTTATTTTTCCTAAAAACAGGTGGATAATTTTGATGAAATAGTTGTTTCAGTGTAATTGCACCTGTTTCATTGAATGAGGCTTTTTCTAATGGTAACTCTGGTGGTATTAACAACATTGCTCCAATTGAAGAATCTTTAGAAAGTGTACTTATTAGAAACTATTTCTTTCACTCGCTTTAGGAAAAGTATTCCCAGTATTTGTGATGAAATGAGGAGTCAATTAAATTAAATACTATTTTGATAATAAGACATCAAACGTCAAATGTGGTCACAAAACTGAGCGTTTTTTTGTATGAGTGTAAATTGAATATATTTGGGTTTGGGACTTTTGGTTGCACACAACAAGCAATTTGAATTCATCACCTTAAGTTTTTGGGAATGTTTCACAATTTTCTGACATTGTGTAGAAAAAAACAATCAATCGATGAATCAAAGAAATTAGTAGATAAATTGTTAATGCAATACCCCGTATTTTAAATGACTCAAACATGTATGTATCCTACACATATGATATATCTATGTAATTCAAATATCTCACTTGAGTCTGAAAAGCTGGTTGTGGTCCAGCGCTTTCTCCTCTTCCGTCTCTCCTTGACCTCTGTTGCTGAGTCTCCTCTTCCTCTCCTCGGGGTCCAGGGTGAGTACGACCACCAGGCTGGGCTGGAGCAGGTCACTGGGCCAGCGGTAAACCTCCGAACCCTCTGCTGGAAGGTTGCACACTTGACCGCTCACTGCTGTGGCAATGGCATACGCCGCTGTGCTGTGCCAGAATCTAGGGACAGATAATAGATGGCGGATTGAAAGGTGAACGATGGATTGATGGATGATCAGGTAACCCGCGGGTGGGGTAGGAGATGTTTAACATTGAAGTGAAGGTCTAGATCACAGTGGAATGTGTCCATTGTCCCCACTATCTCAAAACAGGTCACACAACAGGCAAACGCCTGCGACATCGCAGCTGTCTTTACCTGTCAACGATGACAGGTGTCTTCATGCCCTCCTGGCCTATTTGTTCTGCTGTGATGTAGTTCCCCAGAGCATAGAAGGCCCGGCGGATGAGGGGTGGCTCCCGATCAAAGCAGGCCCTCATGGGGGACAGGCACTGGGGAGGGGACCGTAAAAGAGACGCCCCGAGAGCATCCCTCAGAGACTCAGTCAGAGTGGTTTTACCTGTGATGGGAGGAAAGAATCAATCGCATACAACGAATAAACACAAGCTTGGGAGAGTTTTCAGGGGACAAAAAGTAGAATTCATGATATTTTTCTTTTCCAAATGTAATAAGGGATAACTCCCATCCCACCTCCTGTACATGGTTGAGGTTTCATGAGGTTTGCGAAGAGTATTAGATGAGCTAGCTCTTCAATAAACCATTTTCACAGTGCTGTAACTTTCCTGAGGTCATGATACATGATATTCCATTAGGCGAAGCTCACTGGCAGATAATGGCCTTAGCAGAGAACAACTGGCAATCATTGCGAGACATCTATACATCAAACTGATCCCATATTTATTTATGAGGTAATGGTATTAACCTGTGGCATCCAGGCCCTCTATGACAATAACAGGGAAGTCTGGTTTACTTCTGGCCACCACTCCGCTGGGCAGCAGCTCCAGCACAGACATCGCCTCTGGGATGATGTCACCGCACTGCAAAACAGACAAAATCAGTTTGCTGCTGTGAGAGGAGGCAGGAGGGAGTCATAGACTGTGGTGTGCATGAACACGAACACAAACACACACACACACACACACACACACACACACACACACACACACACACACACACACATACATTACTGTGGGCCACCTGGCACTGCTAGATAAATGGAAGCATTAAGAGCCTCTTTGGGACACACTGCTATACCTTCTTCTACCACTAGGGCGTGCCACTTTGCCATGTCTTGCAAGTGAAGTCATATCTCCACACAATGTGTTGTTGTAATTGCTTGAACAGGCAGGCTACGTCATAGTGAGAGATATAATAACCTTGTTTAGAACTTCATAGGCCTCCTCAAAGCTGTAGAAAACATCAGAGTTGATGATGTTGAGTGTTGATGGATGACACTCTGGCGCGTCTGAGGGTACCACATAGTAATCCTTTGCCATGTCCGAGGTTAGGCTGTCTGCACCAGACCACGGATGCTGAGTCCACAGGTCCTCACGTTTCAAGTATGAGCACACTAACACCGGATCGTGCCGAGATAAATCTCTCAAAAGGCGCTCTGTCGGGGATGAACTCTCCGAATGATCTTTTAAAAAGTACCCCTTTAGGAGAGAATCCCTGACATTTGGCACAAACGAGGACATGGGAGACAAATGGCACTCTGGAGGCAGCTCTCGCAACAGTTCGTCTTTCAGCTGCCCGTGGAGCTTGGCCTGTCTGATTTTGTCGCCGCTGCAGACCAGGAGGGAGTAGAGCCTCGCGTCGCTCTGCGCTTCCCTGAACACCCGCGGCGCTTCTTCTCCAAGGTGCTTTTCTCGAGTGGAAAAGTAGAAGGGTGCTCCATCCAGCTCCACGGAGAGAATCCGGGAGGACCAGTGAGGAATAAGGGACATAGCGCGCCGTGCCATTTCTGTGCCTGATGGCTGTTGTGGGGTTTCAGATCAGGTCGCGTCGCTGTGATGACGTCATTATGTTTGGGGAAAACAAAAGTTACTGCATGCGCTCCACCGGGAAAACGAAACTTTGCCTCCGCCGTCAGACGGGTGGGGCGAGTTGGTAAACATTTCACTTGCTAAGTTGTGTTTATAGAAAAGTGTGAGACAACCAGAAATACTCGCTGGTTGGGTCACAGTGTTGGGTGTCGCCCTGTGACGTCTTTTAGCCAGGTGATCCCTTCCTCAGGTGGCGTTTTTAGAAGTTGGAATACAAATAAATAAAATAAATAAATGCAAATATATAATATAATTAATTAAATAAATAAACGTCAGATGGAAACCCTTTACAAACATACATTTGACTGCTTCGCTCCCCCCCCCACAAACAAAATGCTACAACTGCACCATTATATTTAACAGCATATAACATATTGCTTATATCCATATCAGAGCAAATACCCGATATTCTTATCATTGTTTCACAGCGGACTCATGTGTATAATAGATAATGGACGCGCTATTTCGCCCCGCCCGGGGTTTCGTTTTCGACTTAAAGTAAACAGAAACTGGTCGAGTGGCTCAGCTGATCGACTTTCCTTTCTGGTTCTGAGGTTTGCCCTGCAGTCCCGTATTTAAGGCGCGTCGGCGTCAACAAGTTCACACAAGTTTGAAGATGCAACTCTCTTCCGTGCTCGCGTCTCCGCTGCTGCTGCTGCAGCTCTGCATCAGCAAAGTGCGCCACGTATTTGCGAGCGTCTTTTTAAAAGTTAGTGACTGGACACCTGAAGCCTGGGGATGGGGAACATCACCACCCGTTGCACCAGTTGACAGAGGAGCGGGCCAAGAGAAAGCTCAAGATGCGATGACCCCAACAAGTGTCAACTATCATTTCACACGCCAGTGTAATTACAAATGTGGATTTTGCTTCCACACTGCAAAGACATCCTTCGTCCTGCCTCTGGACGAAGCCAAGAAGGGCCTCCAACTCCTGAAGGCATCAGGTACATGTTGACAGATTAGCATATTGTATATACTGTATATATATATATATATATATATATGATGTGTGATGTGTCAAACCTCTTGCATGCAGTTAAATTCATCGCTCTCTCTGTTAGGCATGGAGAAGATCAACTTCTCTGGAGGAGAGCCTTTCTTGCACGAGAAAGGAGAATTTCTGGGGAAATTAGTTCAGTACTGCAAACAGGACCTCCAGCTCCCGAGTGTCAGCATTGTCAGCAACGGGAGCATGATCAAAGAAACATGGTTCCAGAAATATGGTACAACTCCAAATGACTCTCAACTACTGAGGGCAAATTATGTTTTCTTAACTTAATATTATATTGCATTCAAAGCATATTTTTAACCTAGGAAGAAAAAATGCATTTGGCACCTATAAGCAAAATTTAAAGCATGATCCTAAAAAGTATTTTCTCTCTCTCTCTCTTGCCCTTTCTCTCTCTCTTTCCTTCTCTCTCTCTCCCTTTCTCTCTCTCCTCTCTCTCTCTTTTCCTCTCACTCTCTCTCTCTCTCTTTCTTTCTCTCTCTTTTCCTCTCTCTCTCTCTCTCTCTCTCTCTCTCTCTCTCTCTCTACCAGGTGACGACCTGGACATCCTCGCCATCTCCTGTGACAGCTTTGATGAAGCCACCAACCAGCTGATTGGCAGAGCTCAGGGGAGGAAGAGCCACGTTGACAACCTCCACAAGATCCGCATCTGGTGCCAGCAGTACAAAGTGGCGTTCAAAATCAACTCGGTTATTAACACCTTCAACGTGGACGAAGACATGGCGGAGAACATCCTCCAGCTTAACCCAGTCCGCTGGAAGGTGACGGCAGACGGGGAGCGTGGGTGCATGTTTGCGTGTGTGACATCATCTTGGCACACACACACTCACCCTCTGTGCCCGTGCTTCCTGTGCTCAGGTGTTCCAGTGTCTGCTGATTGACGGGGAAAATGCAGGAGAGAAAGCCCTGAGAGAGGCAGAGAGGTTCGTCATCAGCGAGGAGCTGTTTCAGGACTTCCTGGAAAGACACAGCAGCGTCCCGTGCCTGGTTCCTGAGTCCAATGAGAAGGTACGGGAGGAGATTGTTGGCAGTTTATTTGTTTCCATTATACCCATACACTTTCTTACACAAACATTGTACACACAGTGTACAACACAGTTCTCAAACTGAGATAAGGTGACATCCCTCAAAGCACGACAGGAAGTCAAATCTCACCAAAATCTGTCACATTTTAATGAACGAGTGGAAATGAAGCATGAGTTTGTATTGTACAATGATATCAAAGTAATGCTATGCTCATTATTACGACATTATAGATATACAATTCAATTAAGACAATTCAAATCAATTATACCTGCTTTCTGCCCTGATCAAGCACTCTGCCATCTTCATCTTGGTGGATATATTTGGATGACAGCAAATGCATTTGACCACAAGCAGCTTTGTGACCATTGTTTATTTTCCCATTTGCAAACCGGGTGCAAATAATAGATCGTTATACAACCACAGTGGTCAAGTAAAATGTCAGCCATGCTCATTGGACTGAGGCCCGACCATCATCCATCCATTATCATCCGCTTAACCTGAGGTCGGGTCGCGGTGGCAGCAGGCCCAGGCAGGCCGACCCAGGCTTCCCTCTCACCCGCAACACTTTCCAGCTCATTCTGGGGGATCCCGAGGCGTTCCAAGGCCAGCTGGGAGATATAATCCCTCCAACGTGTCCTGGGTCTTCCCCGGGTTCTCCTACGAGTTGGAAAATTGCCCGGAAAACCTCTAATGGGAGGCGCACCGGAGGCATCCAAATTAGATGCCCGAACCGGCTGACTCCTTTTGACACGTCATCTTGTATCTTAAATAACACTGGAACATTTCTGTCAGACATTCTCTGTTGGGAGTGGTGTTAGCGTGTAAATAGTGTGACAACAGGCCAGGCCCTAGACATACCTGACGTTTGTGATCTTCTTTGTCTTCACAGATGAGGAATTCCTACCTGATCTTGGATGAATATGTAAGTACCAGTATATTGTTTAAGGACAAAACACACTCTTGATCGCCATCGTTTGCCTTTTTAACTGTTCCATAACTTTCCACATTTGATGAGCATTTAAACGTGTAGCTGATTCACTCTTTCTTCATTTTTCAGATGCGTTTCCTGGACTGCCGAGAGGGACGAAAGGACCCGTCCAAGTCCATCCTTGATGTTGGTGTGAAGGAGGCCATTTGCTTTAGTGGCTTTGATGAAAAGATGTTTCTGAAAAGAGGAGGGAAATATGTGTGGAGCAAAGCCGACATGAAGCTGGAGTGGTGAAAATCTATCCATCTAGCTATCTATCTGTAGATTTCTAGATTTATGTTCGCACAGATAATGTATATGGTGTTTGTATCTGTATATGTGTTACTTTTAAAACTCACTTCTCATGGATGTCGAAATGTTTGCACTTTCTTGTTTTGATAAATAAATAGATCTATATTGTTGTATATATATATATATATATATATATATATATATATATATATGTATGTATACAGTATTTTATTTCTCTAGACACTGATTTAATAAACATTTATCATAAAAATAATTATGAAAAGTGTTTTATTTCATTTTATTTTGGTCAGTAGCATCCTAAAGTCTCGTAAAAATAATTATCTTCCATTATGCTCAATTAAAGGCCAGTCTAAAGGTCATGGCGTAAGATATAGGGCTATAAGATGTGAAAAATATATTAAACATCACTTTTGGTTGAACATCTTCATCATAGCATTTAAAGAGGATTCAAACAATAAAAATAGATCCCAATACAGTGGATACCAATGTAGTGATTGGTACAAATTGGAAAAAGTGCACCAACAACTAAATTCCAGTCCCCTCTATTGCATTAGGGATCTATTATTTGTCCATAATCTCAAAATCTGGAAAATAATATATTAAAACCTGCAAACTCCC
Source organism: Taurulus bubalis (assembly GCF_910589615.1). Lineage (NCBI taxonomy): Eukaryota > Metazoa > Chordata > Actinopteri > Perciformes > Cottidae > Taurulus > Taurulus bubalis. The sequence continues at coordinate 7,062,338 of NC_136589.1, read as the reverse complement.
GCGTCTGCATGGCTCTACACACCACTAGAGGGAAGCGAGAACACATTCGACTTGTGCGTTGAACCAACAGAAATATACGATTGCAGCATTCCGACAGCAGAGGTCGCTGTCGTGTATGAAAAGCTGCAGGGCGCTGAGCTCCCCTTTAAGCGGCAGCAGACGGGAAGCCTCTCACGAACAAATGGCGTCCCTCCAGTGCGGAGCAGCTGATTTCCCCACCGAGCACGGCCGCGCGGAGGTAAACACACCGCCCCCGGATTCCTTCGCGATGAGATAGACTCCCGCTTTTCGCAAGGATTCGTGAAGCAGTGGCGGCTGGACGTTGCGCACTCCTCAGTCATCGAGAGCAGACCGCTTGTTCCGGTTGTGTGCAAACAACCCGACTGGGTGTCAAGCCCGAACAGATCTGGAGCGTGTCAGCTGCGTTGAGCGCTTCCCTCCTCTTGCGCGCATTCATCTGCGCTGTTTGTGTTTGTCGGCGTTTTAGCGCCTGATCTCACGCGCTGGAGGCGACAGTAGCGGGTCAAATGTTTCCACCCCGACGTTGCAGGGGCACATAATGAACGTGGGCATCACCCCTTCAGAGATATCCTCCTCCTCCTCCTCCTCCTCCTGCTCCTCATCACCCTCCGCCTGACTGGTTGGCATCATCTTCGCTAATCCGATTCAGGAGATCATCGTTCCAGCCTTTTCCTGAGGTGACACCATCAGGACGGCGTTATCCCAGAAAGCCAGGTACGGGGTTTGCGCTTCTGCTCGGCGCTCGCGTCTCCACAGTCTGAGCGACAGCAGGCGATCCATCCGTCACAGTGAGCCCGTAAACTGCTGTCGCATTTCATTTTCGCCATTTCCTCGTTTCCACAGCAAGAAATGTGCTGCATTTCGACTCCCAGACAGCCTTTTTGCGTATAAATTTGCGTATAATTGTGGACTCCTCGTCGGCCTATTTTGGAGTAAACGTATGGATGACATAGCACTGGCTGCAGGTAGCTGCTTCAAACATGACACCAGTGAGGGCTTCTGTCTGTGTCTGTGTGTGTGTGTGTGTGTGCCAGTGCCAGTACTGGCTGTGCTTATTGCCGACACTTGATGAAAGTTGCTGCTGTAATCGTTGTTCACCACAGTCCTAAATCGTCCTGGTTTCACGTACGGCAACTGCAGAGTGTTGCTTCTGAACTCCACGCAGAGCATTCTCAGAGTGGATGCTCCAACAGAGCCTGGAAAGGTCACACAGTCTTCTACTATTTCCATTTTAAGAAGCAGGGCCTCCCTCAGGGTCCAGTCAGATTATAGGCCAAACTATGGAACCAGGCTACTAGACAAACTGTGTGTGTGTGTGTGAATAATTAATTAATAATCTTTCTCCTACCTGTACATTGTGTCTCTCTTCTTATCTCCTCTCATGTTTGTATGTTTCTCTCAAGCATCCTCAGCATCCTGTAAAGTCAATCTGTCTAGAGGTCAGAGGTCAATGTGTGGTTCACTGCCTGGTTGTGTTCTTGCGCCAGCTTGAAAAACAAGCAACATCTAAGCTCCAGCCTGTTATAAACCTTGGCTTTTAAGATCACGTTCATCATGTGCTATTGATCTCTCTCTTATGTCATGCGTCTAGCCATATCAATGAGCTACATACACACACACACACACACACATTTAGGGAATGCTGCATGTTCCACGTGGGATGTGACTGACATGCAGGCGATGTTGTGTGATGATGCACTTTTTCCACTCCTTCTCATTAAGAGCTTGTCCCATTGGGGGAATAAATGCATCAAGCTGCTACTTTTAGCTGCTGCTGCTGCTGCAGATTTGTCCAAAACAAGAGAAAGCTAGTCTTCTACAAAACGGTAACACATTCCTGTGACCAGCAGCCGCCGGCCCGTTCCCTGGGGAAAGTGGAGATGAGTTTACTTAAGAGTGAGAGGGAATGAAGTTATGATGCCCAGAACTCTGTGTGCCATTTCAGTCCAGAGGGAGTTCAGGTCAGAAATACACATGCATGAATGTACATGGGAAAAGGGCTTATGGGGTGCACACATGCACTTTATATAGGCGAGGAGGGAGTGGGGTTGTTTTGGTGCGCTGTAAAGGCCTCACAAAGCACAGGCCCGCTCTCGGTAAACACTTCAAGTTTAGCTAACGAGGGGCTGCCTGACCTTGGCATCGCCCCGTACTGAACCGTATTATTGTTGCTTTCTGAAAAGGATCTCTGCTGATTATGCTACTGTGACGGTGATGATAAGGCACTTTGGTAAACATCACAGATATTCTGATTCCAGGAAAGTCTGTAACTGGATTTGTTTTACATTGACTCCGCTTTGGGCTGGGCCTTTTTGCACATTCTTCAAACTGTTGTTTTGCACACCCTCCCCATCTTGTTTGTAGTTTTTATGGATGAAAATGACACGGCAGGGCTTGTAGCTGCACTATTTTTGCGGAATACTGTCAATACATTCTGGTGCTTGGTTTGTAGGATGTCATTTTGCCTTCTGTTGCAATCACACAAGTGTGTCTGGGGAATAAACGAGGAAGTGAAGAGGCCATCTGCCTGCGTGAGAGTTATAACTCTACTTTAGATCACACAGCAGCATCTAACGTTCAGGAGACGGAGTTCATCAATAAATTGGACACCCAGTTTGTTTAAATACACTTAACCAGCGATTAAAACTCAAATTAGTGTCAGTTATTCGAATGGTTTCACCAAAGTGAGGAGAGTCTGTGAGGGCAGGACATTATGGAGTTTAAATCTGTCACATCTAAAGACACAGGACACTACTGCAGTGTACACTTGTTGACTTGCTCCGGAACATCTACACAGCTATCAGACATGTTGGTGTAATCTGACTCCTGGGGCCTTTGTGCACTCTGGTTGCCAAGGATTATGCAACAACATCTAAAATGCCCTTTCAGCAGGGTTTTAGGGAGTGTTCAAGAGTGGTGCCGGTCTCCAGGTGTATGGGGGGGAGGGGGCACCACAGATTCTGCTGACCGGCTGACACTCTCCAAGATTTAGGATTTCAGGAATGTGTAAATTGCAGCAAGCCCTCGGGTCGGGAGAGTCTCGCCATTTTAGACGAGGAAGGGAGTGAACTTCATCTGAACATCCAGGTTTTGCCTTTGTGCTCAAAATGACATGTTCATCTTCTTCAAACATTGGAAAAACAATATATATATATATATTTCCACTGACTCTGTATCCGTCATACTGGCTGTCTTGTGGCTTTCAAGCCGCGATACTTTAGCACCCTGACTGCCTAATGAGGGCCTCAGCTAACAGATTAGAAACAGATGCCATTGCAACTCTGGATACATTTTTATTTGGTGGCATATTTTACTGACTCCTGCAGAAAATGGCCTGAAAATAGATAATGCAACATTATTATGTCAGGATATTTCCAGTGCAGCTATAATGGAGTTTGACATTCAGAAAATCTTTCTAAAAAAAGTTTCCATTTCCAATTTTGGCATCTGTCCCACACATTCACACTGCAAGGGCTTCTTTGTAAAGTTTCTTATTTTGAAAAAAGGAAGGAAGGAACATGTTGTTGGAGGAGAGAGTAGTGCTTCCACCCACGAACTAGAGGTCAATAACAAATTATGCTTCATGTTTGTTAACGGGAACTCTCTGTTCTTACGATGTCTGTCTCCATCACTGATGCTCCCCACCTACACGTGAAGAGCAACACGATGTACATGTTCAGGCTCGTACTCTCCTGAAAGTCCTTCTCTGAAAATCTCTAACTGAAGTAGGAGAAGATGAGTCAGGAGGTAGGCCGGGATCTGGGAGGGCCATTTGTAAGCCAAAAGCTGGTGAAACCTGGCATGAATACCACGGGGGAAGGAAACCGGACGGCACAATGAGTATGAAACGTAGGCATTTCAGGACCGATCTGATTACATTACTTAGCGTGCCTAAACCTCTTGTTTCCCTTTTGTGAGGGCCTGACTAATGCTTGGAACACAGTAACTATATCAGCACTGGAGACATTTCTGAGCCTCATGTCAAGACCCAGTTTTAAAGTTGTAATCCTTGAGATTTTGCTCCTGGTTGATTTGGCAAGACCAGTAGTTACCGTGGTAACAGCAAGTGGGGTTTAACACGAGATCAAACACTGTTGTAGCAGCTACTTCGTCAGGTATATGATACAGTAGAGGAGCCACTCGTGTTTCAGTTTAGCCGGCAGCTAAACACACTGGTCTTAATAAAGAAGTCAGTCAAAGATGATTACAACTGCAATCTGGTTAACTCTGCGTGTAGTTCACAGTGAAGTTGGTTACTTTGCGAAAGAGTTGGAGGCAATACTTTTTAAAGGTCTTACAATTTAATTTCAAGACCACAACTGTGGGGAGGGAGGGGTGTATCACTAAATTGCCTGTGCATTGTCATCATTACTGGGATTACTTAAAGAAAACAAAGGAAAATCTACCTCTGCAATGCCTTTTGAGTATTCTATCAACACTTTTATACAGTATTTATCTAGTTATAAAAGATCAATCGCAGGTCAATTTGAGGAGAGACCCCTCAAAGTCTTGGTCTTGTTTTGGTCTCGATTCACTCTGCTCATGACTCACTGCAGCTGCTCCTTCTTGTTCCATTAGACCAGTGGTTCTCAAACTTTTTCTGTCACGACCCACTTTGGAGGAAGAAAAATGTTCGGGCACCAACACCCCAACAAAATTGTAACAAAATGGTCCAACTTGTTGTTACTCCTCCATCCGTGCGTTTTCAAATAATAGAATAGAGACAATTGAAATCCCTTTCAAGTAAACCAGATCGCTCCATCAGATCAAAAACTAATAACGTGTGCAATCACTTTGTTAGAACGATACAAATAAAGTTCTATCTGTGTAAAAAATAACTAATATTTGGCAAAAGAATGACCTATTGTGGCTGCAAATAACCTGTTTTGTTCAGTGTCATGGCGCTAGGAGAGGTAATGAGACTACAGCTCTGTCAGGTTATCTGAAAATAGTTTAATCAGTAATACCGATAACAATTTCCTCCCGTGACCATTAATCTATCTGACATCCCTGGAGTATAATCCATTATGTCCCAACAGTGAAGGTAAGTGCCCCCCTTGTGGCAGCGCTACCTCCACTCTGGCTGACTATCTGAAACCTGGAGAAGAGAACATGTGATGGCCAGGGCGACAGTGCAGGTACGGGATGCTATAAAGTCTTAAATAAGGCCAAGCAACCAGCAAAGTGTATGCATTATAATAACATTCAGTGAAAAAGATGATTAGATGAATGCAAGCACTGCTCATGTGTCACTGTGGCTTTTCTTCACTCACCGAGAGAGAGTCCTCTGTCTTTGGAGTGTTTCCTCCTCACTTTCAGTGGGTTTACATCCTCTGTGTATCTACGTCAAACCCAACAACAGGACGCCAGCGCGTTTCCTGAGAGAGTTTTTGGCTTCCTCCTTCCCATTCCCCTAGATGCTGGTGGAGGGCAGAACAATACGTGAAAGCCAGAATGTGCAGTTGTGGTGAAATATATAAGATGTGGGAGATCCCTCTGTGGAGGATGATGTGTTGGTGTGTCCATGGAGACTGAAGGAAGATGGGAAATTCACAAGTATGACTGAGATCCTGGGATGACACACAAAACGTGGACGTTCTTCAGCCTGTACGCATTAGTTTTCAATTACTGAAATTGCCTGTGAATTGTTTGGCCCACTGCTGGTGAGAGTACCTCTCTGTCGGAGTGGCTCTCTTCCGGAGACCGTGGAAACTCTATTGTCCAGCGGAGTGACAATAGTCCTCACCATGCAGCGGCCGCTAGTTATGTCGTGTTCTCATTTCAGTGAACGGACACAACTGTTGATGTGATGTTGTCTCAATCACTTTTTAAAGAGAGGTAAAAAAAATTGCACGTATTGTTCTGTACTTCTTGCCTTGTGTAAGCTGATTGCAGAACCGGATCAGTTCTCTTCCTCTGCATATGTGTAACAGCAGCTAGTCTTGTGTGGTGACATCATGGATTTATCCCCATTTGTGTGTATGTATATGATAAAGTAGTACTATGTATATGAAGCTATGCCGTCGTCACACACTGAATTTCCCACCTCCTCGTGTCTTGGACATGGAGTCACCTGGAAAAGCAATCGTTTTTATTTTCAACGTTTTAATTACGTTTAATCATTTAAATTGTATAAGCTTGACTGGATTTGAATACATGCGTTAGTAATGAATTGACAAAGCATGGTTATAGATTAGAGATTGCATTAGTTGAAATGTCCTCTTTGTCATCTGTTTTTGTGACTAATAATAGGTTCTCTATGGGCTGCCAAACTTGTTTTGGCGAGCAGCCAAAGGCCTCTTTCTTTTTCTTTCAGAAACGCTGCCAGCCGTGTGCTGAAGTATCCGCTAGTTACGTCACTTTCAGACAGCCGGTGAATACACAGCCCATATTTGCTGGTTGTCAGCCATAGGTGGGTGTGACCATGTGTTTGTTTTGAAAATTGCGATTTCTTTGGAGAAAATAACTTTCCATTTATCTATTCAGCCCCAATTAATAAACAACCAAGTGGGATTGATGGGTTTGTTCTTTTTTCCGCGTGTTATTTTGGATGGAAATTCACAATTCATTCTTATGAGGCTTACTTCAAAGATGAAACTGTTTAAAAACATAACCTGGGAGTAAAAAAAATACTATGAAATAATAAAGATTAAGCCAACAACATTAACCAACAAAATTGAGTGAGTTTCGAAACGGCAAGGTTTGCCAGTTTATTTCAGTTTGATACAGTTTTGGCTGGAAGTTCAGAGGGAATTCCTTTAATGAGAAATGATAAACTGAATATAACTTTGAATGACAACACACACAGAGAGCAGTTGAGGACAAACATGTTTATAGCCAGCTGAGCTGAGCAGTTTTGATGGTTAGAAAAATGTCTGTATCGGGTGTATGTACACAAATATAAATACAGTATAGGGGTAACATTTAAAGATGAATGATTTGAGTTCAACCAGATTGTTCTGTGTAATCTGGTTGAAGTGTGCATGTAAACACAATGAGTGACAACAGATTGCCTGCAAAGTCGACCCTTTGCTCAGGCTCTCTCCATCTGTCAATAGAAATAGGCTCAAAGTGGCACGCCTGTCGTCTTCACTCAGCTTCTGATGCACCAACGTGGGCCTAAATGGCTTTTTGGGAGAGGGAGAGTTGGCAATGTATGACTCTCTCCAGCAAGGACGTTCTTCTATCTGTCTTATCTAGTTTTGCACGCTCTTTGTTCTACTCTGACTCAACTGTATATTGTCACCCTTGTTCAGTACACGACGCCCTGAACAATAGGACTTTGTGGGAAGGAAGCCTCTTGCCTCAGTCTCTTTGCTCTGTGCATGTTGCTCACCAATAGGTCATTAAGTCGGCCATCTTTCTTGTGTAATCACAACAGCGGCGTGTGCTATCTGCCGTCTCCTCCAGGTACTGAGAAGTTATCTGGGGTGTGGAAATGAACTCATTCAAGGGAAAAAGAAAACAAACAAAAAAACTGTTTGAACTCTTAATCGTTAGAAGTGCGCGTAGGAGGCTTACAGGGGTGTGGAAGATTTCACTTCTTCATCACAATCTCACAGGATTACTTTCGTTTACTGTCTGTCTTTTACTTTTTCGCACCGTTTCACTCTATTTTGCATGATCACTATGATGTTTCCTTTCCCATCTTCCTTCCTCCTTTCTTTTTTTACATCCCAGCGCTCGTCTGTTTTTTTTGTTCTGCTTTATTTCTGTCTTTTGTCTTCGGGCATCTTTACGGTTTCTCCGACTGAGTGGCATTAACGCTGTGAGACTTTTATCTCTTCTGAAGCTACAGCATTTTCTGCCGAACGTGTTATAGCTTTGTTAGGCCACAGAGTTTACTCTGCCCGCTGACACAGTTGCAGACATAATGACTATTAAGCCAGTGTAACTTGTGAACTGACTGCATATTTTACATTTTCTGGAACGTATATGTGCTCCAAAAAAAGAATAAACTGATCCTTGAGGCCACATTATACTTGTTTGTCCGAGGATTCCAGGGGTTATTCTGGTATTATCATCAATAACCATGTTAACATTTCATTCACTCATTGAGGGACAGCTGTAGCAACCGTTGTGAGAAAGATGAGCATGACTGAGTAATTGAGCTCTTTCTCCAGCCTGTTTCGTGTTATCCTCACAATCAACAAGCCCAACTTTGAGTAAATACAAACCAGCTGCAGACCAATCACAGCTCCGGCAGTAACTGTATACTCTGCATGGAGAGGGGACATTCAGCTTGCATTGCAGCAGAAAAATGGCAAGAGACCAAGTAGGCATGAGGCGGGTCGTTGTCCTACATACCCAGGCATGACCAGTGTCAGCGCCTGTCTGGCTCACACTGCAAAACGGACTTTGACTTACTTGACACCATAAAACAAACATATACACACATAGCTTCTCCCCGCCACTCGCAAAGCCAAAATGCATCTAGTTCATTGTGTAATTCCTCAGGGCATGGAGAAACTAGGTCTATCGCCACTCTAAGCTATCCTCTTAGCGCTCCCCCTCCATGTCAAGGACAGACGGAGACCGTCCCCAACTGCTGTCCCCCCACGAAGGCATGTCACCTTTCACATTCAGCAATCGAGCTGTCCAAAAATAAAGTCTCTCTGCGAGTGCTCTGGGTTATGAATTTGGGTTAGTGGACGGTGTACGTGGGTCGTATCTTTGCATCCTTTTGTATGATCTCCATCACCCTGTGGCCCGTATACACCCATGACCTACATTCTGCATAAAAACATGCCACAAATAGATGCTGGCATGATTTATCAATCATATTTTTCCATCAGATAAGACCTTGCTGTATATTGTAGTGGCATCTCACATTTTATTTTATTTGATAGTGCACCAATGTTACATTTCAGAAGGACATAGGCTGTTGATGTATTGTTGTAAATGTACTGAAAGGTAATTCATGTTATTTGACTTGATTGTGCTTGTAAATAGACTTTACATTTGCATGACTGTTCAAGAGGAATCATTTATTACTGTATGAATAATTCAGAAGATGTTGATTAAAATTTGTCTCAAATCACTGTATTTGGCCGTAGGGGATGTGCATTAAATTGTATTGTAAGGCTTTAACATGGTACGCTACGTCTTTCAACTGTATATGAGAGAGGAGAGCTGCTTCCACATATATTGCTTTCTCTCTATAGTATAAGTTGTTAGCACCGTACCCTGTGTTGGGTTGGTGGTGGCCATCAAAAGATCAACTGTTGCTTATTATTTTTGACTGAGCATCAGCAGGGCCCACTTTAGGTCCAATGCAGTGCTCACTGCAAGATGCAGAGGATGTCATGATGATAGTCTTGTGTATAAGTTGTTGTCTAATTTAGGTATAATTTGTATCCTCGCATTGTGTATTTACCAACCACGCTTGCATGTCTTCACCAGGAAGTGAACACAGCTTGTAATGCAACAGAAACACTTTGCAATGTTCATACTGGGTGCAACATAATACCAGCTGACAGGACATCACTCTAATGTAGTTCTTCAAAATGTACTCTCAAACACAACAAAAGCTGAAAACCTAAATTTTACAAGGACAGCACATCTACTTTACATACAGGCATCTGTAGACCAGGCTTTCTTTTAAGTGACTTGCATGTATGAGCTTTAATCCTTTAACTATAAATGCATATCATCCAGAAAAAAAACTGTAAATTGTGCAAATTGTTATGTTGAATCTCTAAAGGTTTGTTCAGCCATTTGTTGAAGACGAGGCAGAGTGAAGACGGCGAAGAGAGGATACATTGATTGTTGATCACATGGCAGACAATCAATGTTCTTATTCTCTCATTTCTAATGAGGGAATGGGAGCATTTGCTTCTGTCCATCTAGTGTCTTTGTGATCTGCTCGGCCTGTTGGGGGATGCTGGGGATTCTGGGAAATGGATGGAAAAGTGGCATATTGCTGCTGTGTGTGTGTGTGTGTGTGTGTGTGTGTGTGTGTGTGTGTGTGTGTGTGTGTCTCTCTCTCTCTCTCTCTCTCTCTCTTTGGGCTCTCTCCTTTTTCCTGCAGCAGTGGACACAGAGGGGATGTGACATAAGTGGACCTTAAAGACCTTAAAGACCTTAAAGACCCTTCTAATTGGCCATGGAGAGCAGGGCTGGGCCGTTCAGGGAGGAAGGAACAGGGAAGGGAAAAGCAGACAGCAGGTTCACTAAGTGCCTATTACAGAGCCTGAGCTCCCTCTGATTCAATATACGTGTATTTTGAGGTAAATAAATTCACATGCTGTGTGATTCCTCGCATGTATTTGCTGAATGAAGTTGCAGCTGCAATTCCACTGAGACCAAAGCAAATGATTTTAGCCAGACAGAAATGTTGACGAGTACATTTGAGATTCGATTAGGTTTCTCTTATTAGGCCAGTCGGAACAAAGATGGTTTGACTCAGCTGGTATCATCACGCTTCTTATACATGTATCCTGCTGCAGCAAATATGAACACAATTGAACTTCTACTGTATTGGCTAGTCCCCAGACTTAAGATAGAATAGTATCCATGAAGGTCTCGGGCCTTTTTCCAGCGGCAGCCCTGCCTTCTTCTCCAGCTGGTCTTCAGTTTGCGTCCTTCATTGCAGTCTCTCCGACTTGTCTCATGGGTTGACGGCACATTCTTGTAAATCAGCTGAAGGCAGCGCTGTGATGTGTTGAAAGAATTATCACTCGTGTGTGTGTGCAAGAGAATGAGTGAGAAAAACATGTGGGCTGCTCCCACTCAGATCTGCTGACCGTTGTTAGCAGCTTTCTTTCACATCAGCCATAGGTGAGGTGTATAAATAGAGTCTTATGCAATGCATTGTGACATTATATAATTACACACAGAAAAAAAAAGCTATCTGACAGGAAAAAAAATGCAGGACTGAAAGATTGTTCTGCCCCTTATCTTCCTCTTTCTCACATGCTTTCAGAGATCTCTCTCCTCTGCAGGAGCATTGGCAATGTAGAGCGTACACACTGGTACATTGAGAGCACTTAGTGGAGTTTAGTTCCTCTTGAATGAAGCCTGCATGGCTCTGCAGCGCGAGGCTTCATCGTGTATCTCTGTCTGCTCACGTTAGCATTTGCATGTCATTGTTTTCTTAGTGTGCGCGGAAGCAGCATTTATTTGAATGCAGAACAGGGATTGGTATGGAAACTGATAGCAACAGCGAAACGCTATGGTTGGGATGTTAAATAGCTTTCCTATTAATCTGTTGATCCTTTTTTTTATTACGTGTTTGGAAATCTGTAATGGGCAATTTCAACGTTTTATTGACCAGAGCCTGACGGCTTCCGATCGCTTGTTTTGGGCACCAACAGTCCAACATACAAGAGTATACCCAGAAAGGCAAATCAAAAGTTTTTGTTTATTTACTAATGACGCAAAGAATAATTCAGTACTTAAAAGACCTTTCCGATCATTAACAAATGTCAGAATTTAAATTAGCTGTGATAATAAATCAGGCCTTGAGTGTTGCTGAACTTACAGTATTATGTAATATCTGCACTTTACCCATCAAACCATGTGTTGACAAGTAGTGTTTACTACTCAGGACAATTTGAGGATTGCCTTAAGCAATATGTTATCCATGAATGTAATCATACCTACTATGAAAAGGAGGATTTATGGAAAAAGTAAAAAGTCCTTTCCACAATTTAAGGAAATAGGAAATGTGTATACGGTGTGTGTAAGTCTGTGTCTGATCTTGTATTGGGGCTCTTGTAAACAGCAGCAACACATTGATATTACTGGAGTGAGGACACTTTGTGATGTGAGTTTTTGGCTTTCAAGAATATAGTTTGCCTATTGGTTTACTGTGTGTTACTGTTGTTGCTGTGTGCATCTATGCGAGTGTGTTTTGGTGTAATATCTGTTTTTCTGTAATTGACCTATATTTTACACAGCATATGTGATGTAGATAGATACATAATCTCTTTCACTTCTAGCTCCCCAGAGACGTTCCTACATGACCATTTCCACCCTGTTATGCAAGTGTGTGTGAGTGTGTGTGTGTCTTTTGTCTCTTGGTTATGGAGTCATCACCGCATAAGAGCTGCTGTAGCCGGGGAAGCTATGAGTGGAGCCCCTTCAGACGGATGACTGACAAGTGTGGTGACCACTACTCCGAATGGATATTTGACTTCTGACTCCTGCTTTGTTGATCTTATGCTCTCTGACCTGACCTTTCCAGATGTATAGTATTCTGGAGGGCTATATTTGAAATGAGCACACACAGCGCATGAGAGGTGTGTGTGTCTCTTAGTGATAATGGACCATCTAGTTAATAATGCAGCAGAGGAATGGCACTGCACCACCTTTTCTCATGAAAACTCATTTTATTTTCATTGCTCTCTCTCCATTTCCTCTCCTCCCCACAGGCCATCTTTACAAAACTATTGCATCTGTTCCCGTCGGCCCAGTCTGTACGTATTAGCACAACCAATATAAAGAGGAGAGGAACCACTTGGAATATAAACGCACACACACTGAAAGTCCTGCACAGTACAGTGCAAATAACTTTTTACCATCCGTTTCTTTTGCCACGGGGCTAATGGAGTCCAGCAGCTTAGACATGGAAACAGATAAAGAAACACTTATTTCAGTCCTCATGCAACCACAGATGTTGACAATGTTTCCCAGGCCTTCGTATTTGGTATTAGACCCGTGTCTCCCTCTTTGTCGGGGAAGTTTGTCCGTGTTGGCAAAATAATATTGTTACATTCTATCATGTTGACATTTTAATGGCTGTTGCGCCTGCTACCTGTACTTTTAACCCTTCACTTGTGCTTCATGTCACTATTTCAGTCAGAATTGACTTAAAGCTGCCACATGCCGCTCATTTCACTACTTGAATATGCCTCATTTATCATTTTGATTTAGGACATTTCTAAAAACTTGGAACAAACGTCCACTTGGATGATCTGATTGGAATTGTGTGGTCAAAGGTCACCGTGACCTCACAAAACATGTTTTTGACCATAACCCAAGATTAGACTAAAATGTTGAAGTGATGACATTTTGGACAGACATAACACTGCTTCTTGACTGGTTGGTAGAGGCACAGCACAGTCATTCTAGTTGTGTACGCAATGTAATAAGATATTTCACAGTTAAGTGTTTTCTCTTGTAAATGCATTTCTAAATAAGTATAATGACATTGATCTAATGTGTTGAAATAGTTTAGTGATCTTTTTCATAATGGTGTTTTTGCCCAATATGAATTTATAGTATGGTTACTCCACTGTGACTAATAGGAACTGCACTTGCAAACAATCAACATGTGTTAATTGCTAAAATGAAAACAAACTAGACAAAAGTCAGCTAAAGATGACCTGAATGGAATGGCATGCATTTGGTGGGAAAAATAATGACTCTATTAATCTCCTTGGTTGTGTATGATAAAGTAGTGAAAAGAAGACGCTGATCTGGCTTCTTAAACCCTCACTTAACACACATCCAATATATTTGTCTAAATGATGAATAGCTATTTTGACACCTACATTTCTGCTGCTGTTTTTCTGTCTCCGCAGTGAAGTGAAGCATTTCGCCTCCTCAGCTGCAGTCTCCAGTCACTCACAATAATTATTAATTAACAATCGTACATTTTTCAATGATTGTCTCTAATGGTAGACGTCCACATAGGATGTACTCCTGTATCTTCACTTCCTCTCTCCTTGAGCAGCAAGATACGTGATTTACTTACTTCCCATCTTACTGATGGAACACCCAAATTCTCTTTCCGTCTTACGTCGGGACAAAAGAATAACAATATGAAATAAGAGAAATAAGATGGAGACGCGTGTTCTTCTTGACACATCGCCATTTTAATTTGTTATTAACGTCTGTGTGTAGATTGCCTACACCTAGCTTCCTCGTGATGGTGATCTATGGCTTTTTTTCCCCCCTCCTAAAAGATGAAATGTGTTGCTAAGGGCAGTGTGAAGTGATATCCTATCTCTGCTAAACCAGAAGACACCGTCTCTCTTTTCCCTCCCGACTCCCCCTCTCTGGGCGGCACATGTATGCAGCACGAGAGTCCGTGGAGTGATGATGTGAACTCTCTTCGTCCTCCTCTTCTTTTGCGTCTGTGGACAGCAGACTGATCTCTCCCCGTCTCTACTCCTCTGCCGTGCTTCTCTCCCTCCGATCCGTTGCCCCCTCCGGCTCCGAAATCCTCCCTCGGCCGGTTGCTAAGCAGCATGGGGGAGGAGGGGAGGGAGGGGCTTGACTGTGTTGACGTTGTGCGCTCGGTACCACTTCCTGTAAACAGCCGAGTGGGTGCTCTTCGCTCTCAGCTGCAGAGGGAAGGAGAGTGAGACGAGACGGCCTAAAATAACCCTCACCGACGATCACAAAAGAGACGCGATGACGCACAGTGAAGAAGAAGAAGAAGAAAAAAAGTGTTTTTTTTTCATCCAAGTTAAAATGTCACAAGGAGATAGCTGATAGCTACAGAACTTTGAGGCTCTTTTGAACTTTTTTTTGCGAGAGTGTGAGGCCTGGAATATAGAAACGGTTGAGAGCTTGTGTGTGTGTGTGTGTGTGTGTGTGTGTGCGCACCCACACAGGACACAACTCACAATGCATTATCAGTTTGTGCTCATACCGTCATGCAGATTGTGTCACAACGTTTATTATAGACACGAACAAAACTGAGCTACGTATATTCATCATCATCATCATCATCATCAGTTAATTTCCGGATGCTTTTGGCTGTATTAACCGTAGCTCTCTGTCCTCTCCGTTTCAGCTCTGTGGCGGTGAAGATGACCGCGGCACGGTACCGTCCCACCTGGGAGCTGGCCGTGGACCCCCTGGTCTCGTGTAAGCTGTGCCTTGGGGAATTCCCTCTGGAGCAGATGACCACCATCACACAGTGCCAATGTGTCTTCTGTACACTGGTGAGCGGTACACGCTACAGGAACACATGTTCAGCAGATTGCTGATGTATTTTCACAAAATTCAAGGTTAAGCAATGTCAGATTTTTTTGTTTCACTGAGCAATAGTCTCTGTGTGAAATTGGTTAGGGTTCATTAGATACACTTCAAAGAGCAGAAGTGGCAAAAATGTTAAATACAGTTAGAGAAACACCGGATTTTCGTTTTATTAAAACCAATAATGAACTCAGGATCTATAACAAAGCTCACATCCCCTCGTGTGTAACACTGATGCTGTGTGGAAAGGCCGGGGCAGAGCAATAGCAACACCCATTGGCTGTCAGATCTTAACCAATCTAATCCATATATGAGGAAACATTGTCCAAGTATGACCACTAAAAATAGAAGCCACTTCCTAGACGTCTGGACGGTGGCAGAGTTCAGTTAGTACAGTTTATTCCACCGAGGTCAAGAATAGAAACACAGACTGCCATGAGCTACTTTTTTTATCACCACATTTGATACCAACTTCTTTAAATAGATTAAGATAATAAAAACAAATTTCACAATGTAACAACATACATAAACATAGAATATAAGCTAATGGAATACTAGTGCAAGACTAGATTGTTCAGCTTTGTAAAGATTCAGTTGGAGCTAATAGTTATTTCCTTAAAATGCTCCCTGAGGGCAACCTGTCGCCTTATAAAGTTCAACATGTTTGCAAATAATTGAGTATTTACATTCCAGCAGACACACAGCAACATAAGTATTCATATGGAGTTGTTTGTTGACTGTGAATGCAATTTTCTAATATTCATTCTGGTGAAAGGTCTGTTTTGGTCTCTACCAACTCCTCAGGGAAATATCTTGCTCTTTAGCTCTTGACTGCATGTTTTTTTTTATTATTATTATTGTTTTGCTTTATTCAATTCTTATTTATTTGTCTTTCTGTCTGTTTTTCTTCAGTGCCTGAAGCAGTATGTGGAACTCCTGATTAAAGAAGGCCTTGAAACTGCAATTAGCTGTCCAGACTCTGCCTGTCCCAAAAGAGGACACTTGCAGGAAAATGAGGTATTGATTAAAAAGTCATATTTGTGCTTTGATTGTCATCAGTTTAACTTGCCCTTTAGGTGGTGACTGGTTGCCAATATCAAAACAATTCAAACGCAAGTGTCACTTTTCATTTTCACACAACAGTGTGCACAAGTGTGTGGTGGCTGGTGAAATTTTTTTATAAGGACATCTTAATACAATTCAGTATATCAAAATATATATATATATATATATATATATATATATATATATATATATATATATATATATATATATATATATATATATATATATATATATATATATATATATATATATATATATATCAATATATATCATGTTGCATACCCCTCCGAAAGATAGTCTTGCACTTGACTGATGATTTCAAATGTTTTGATAAATTCCCAAAACCAACGTAAGAGCTGTGTACAAAGGCACAAAAACGATAATTATGTTAGCTTACTCCTCGTTTGCATTAACACTCACGGCAATTTCCTTAAAACATACACAGTTATTACAACTTTAACTAGCCGTGTGCCTCTTCGGGGAAGTGCTAATACCGTTACTGTTTACTTTTTATACGTTTATCTATACATTTTTTGGTGGCTCAAGGTGGTTGAGCTCATGTCCCTCTATTGGGCGGCCGCTGCTGTGTATAACGTACAAGTTGATGCCATTAAGTTTAACATACACACCCCCACCCCCTCAAAGCCAGAGGCGGACCGTGGATTTTGTACCTACGCATGCTGTTTTAACAGCTGATCGCGGCATTCAGCTTGAGTCGAGGTAGATTCTCGCTTCTATCTCAAGATGACCATGGCGCTTCACCTGCCAGTGTCTTTATTTCATTATAATGAGCAGCTGAGGTCAATCTGAGGGTAAAGCGTCCGTCATCCTCAAGGCGGTTGATGGACTCACTGACTCTCTCACTTGGTCTCGGAGGCCCGCGGGCACAGCATGGTTCAGCTCACCACAGCCTTATGCTTCTAATCAATCAGTGTCACTGGCCCTTAATGGAACCCCAGCTACTCCTGCCACTCAGGCAAAGACAGCCATATCCCTGATCTATACTTGACTGCACTTTCACAAAGCCTGAATGATCATTTCATTGCCCAATAAATGTTTGCATTTAACCTTGAGTTTGCACCTCGGATGCAATCTGGCAACTGTGTTCTTTTTTTTATTATCTGAAAAATGTTATGTGTTGTTTTTTGGTAAGCAAGTGTTAAGTTCAGACATTGTAGCAATTTGAATTGACATTGTTCTGGAAATGATATTCACATGCTGAATGTATAATTGCTTCTGTCTATAAATACGCACAATGACCTGCTTATTTCCCTCCCACGTCTTGTCTCCTCGCTCCCCGTAGATTGAGTGCATGGTGGCCACAGAGGTGATGCAGAGATACAAGAAGCTTCAGTTTGAAAGAGGTGAGTCCATGAGAAAGCAGCTGCGGCGTGTTGGTGTTCTGCAAAAAGCTGAAAGAAAAGATCTTGCGATGCTTGTTTTCTCAGTAGACTTCAACCTTGCCGATTTTAGCAAACCGGTCCACTGCTTTAGAATTAAGTGTTTCAATTTTCAAAAATGATAGTCATACAGGCAAGGAGTATTGTTGCAATAGGTGAGGCCTAACATGTGTCTAATGTGTAGTATTCTGTCATCAAAGTGTCACACTTCCTCCCATCAAATGTACATGAAAGCCTCCCAGACTTTGTTTAAAGAAATTCTAATTGGATTGGTTCGGCTCTAGACTCGTAAACTGTCTGACTGACTCTGAGGCGCGCAGGTCTCTTCGCATAGCAAGATATTTTAGTTAAATCCTTTTATCTCTGCTTCAGTGTGCAGCTATGTAAGTAATGTCTGCACTTAACACTGTTTGTAGAATACATGTTAAAAAACGGGTAAAAAGGCTTGGATGTCATTGCTGGAAAGATAATGGGTGCGCATCTCTCCATGCTGTCAACGTAGACATGCTAATCTGTAATATTAGAGTGGAAGTGGAATCAGTGTAATGCCCACAAGGCTCAGAAGACATGTATCTGTCAAAACTTTATATAAAATTATGGTTTGTGACACAAATTGGTTTAACTAAAGAGTCAAGTAAATACTTTTTTCTGCATGTATTTCCTACAGCGTAACCACTGGAGATGATGCATGCACTATAATGACAAAATACCTACAAAAGGATTACAAAAGGCATTATATTAGTATTATTTATGAGGATAGATGTCAACTATCGAAACTAACTAAAACAGGGAGTTTTACTTTCAGTGGCTCATGGCACAAACAGAATATCAAATAAATGCATGAACACAAAGACAAACAAATGCATGGGAACAGAAACATTTAGATTAATTGTAAATGAATACAAATCCATAAAAAGCCTCAGAAATAGCTGTTGATGCTGCCTGCCTGGATAAGGTCAGTCAGCCGTCTCATCAATGTCCCGGTCCAGTCAGGCAGAACAGTTGCTGTAACCATTCCATATTTCTCAGGCCTGGCCAAGAGTGCATGTGGAATGTGTGCTCAGAGCTCTTGGCAGAGAGGTAAGGGGAAGGAAGTAGAGGATACAAGGGCAAGAGCATCACACTACGAACCTAAAACAGAACTGGAACAATACAAACACAGGTCTCCTTCACGTATTTTTAAAAGAGTTTGGAAAAGTCAATCATAAAAGCACCAAGCCAAAAATGTAAGATTGTATAAAAAGTATTTTCCGTGTGTACATATGCACATTGTTGTGGGTTGTATGTGCTGAGATTCGGAGATACCTCGGGAACATCAGCTCCCACCGCAACAACGGAGATGTGCTGCTGAAAACGCACAAATGAAATCATCTGAAACTACTTCTACTAAAAATAAAAAAGTGTCCCAATAAAAACAATTTCTTTGTGTTCAATTGTTTTGTTCCATCAGAGGTTCTGCTGGACCCATGCCGGACGTGGTGCCCTTCCTCGACCTGCCAGGCCGTGTGTCAGCTAAAGGAAGCGGATCCTCCTGCGCTGCCCCAGCTGGTCCAGTGCGCCGTTTGTGCCCTGGAGTTCTGCTCGGCCTGCAAGGCCAACTGGCACCCCGGACAGGCCTGCCAGGAGAACAACCTGCCCATTACCTCCTTCCTGCCAGGAGAAAACAGGTACTGCCTGTTACCAGTTTATGATCACAGCAATGTGCTGCCCAATATCTCTCTTATCTGTGTTATATATCGGATCAGATATTATAATGGATGTGTTTTACTGCTGTATTCTGACCTCTACAGTTAAGTATAAATTAATCTGCAACTATTTGGAAAATTGACTAATTGTTTAAGATTTTTTTTTAAATCTTAAATGCCACAAAATCGTTAATATTAGAAGCTTCTCAAATGTGAATGCTTGCAGGTTTTCTTTGTCTTTTATGATATTAAACTAAATATCTGTTGTTTTTTTTTTTTAAGATATGACAACTTGCTTTTGTTTCTGACATCTTTAGGACCATAATTGAGAACATAATTGACAGATTAACCACTAAAGAAAAACAAGTTAGTTGCAGCCTTAGTATTGGCTACTGAATCCAAAATATAATAAAGAATAACCCTTTATAAAATTGGTAAAGAATGCAATGTTGCTATGAATGTATTTGCATTGGTGATTATCTGCCAAGTCGGAACAAATGTATTTTTATCTTTCAACAAAAACAAGTCATCGAGTTTAAAAGTGTCATACATCAGCCATATCCATTCCAGTTACAATTTGTCTCAATGTTTTTATGGCCTCTTCTTCAACCTTTAAAAAAAGATAGTAATTTATCCCACTGTGGCATGTTGTGACAGTATGAATGGCTAGAACGTCTCTGCAGATGCAATCCCTCAACATTATGTTTCCTTGCAGCAATCCATATGTCATGTTCAGCTCACCTGGAGCGCTGAACCACTCGTCAATACACAGCAGGATTCACTCAGTTGTTCCTGAATGTAGACCGACAGCTTGCTTGGCTGGCTGTTTTGCGGCCACAGCTCAGCTGAGCATCTGCCAGGGCTCAAGCACAAATGAATAGGCAGATATAAAACAATAGGCTGAAACTAAACCGCAGTAAAGTAGTCTGGGGTGGGCTTATTACTTCTTCTTCTTTTTAAGGATACAGGTTCTGCCTGTAAGGTTAAAAGAGGGCTGCCTGGAGACATATGCCGCTAACCCATTTCTTTGTGATATCCTCTTACTCTAGAAATATTCTTAGCTCTGCAGAGCTTTCCTCTATCTGCACAGGTTCAGGGCCAAGCTCAAAGGCCAGTGGAGGGAGAGAGGATTAACAGGTCTACTCTTAGTTGTAAAGAGCCTCTTCGTTTGAACGACACCTGTTCACTGTAAGAATGTTTAACAATGATTGGTGGATTTTAGAAGAGTCGTACACCCCAAAACTAAAGCTACCCACGGGTTTTACACAATCCTGTTACACCAAAGATTGTAAATATTGATTGCTGCATTAAACCAATCCCATTTGCAGTGCTTCTTGTTAAGTGATTTGGGGATTTTTTTTTTTGTTTGGAATAAAGAAACTCACTTGTCTCATTTCTTCCCAGCTCTTTCTATAAGAATGAAGAGGATGACGCACCAATCAAGCGCTGTCCTAAATGTAAAGTTTACATTGAGAGGGACGAAGGCTGTGCACAGATGATGTGCAAGAACTGCAAACATGCCTTTTGCTGGTACTGTCTGGAGTCCCTGGATGTGAGTTGGTTCTTCATTATTTCTTTATGTTCATTGCAATAGAGAGAAATATGCTTTTTTTTTAACACTGAAAAGCTCAACGGTTGTATATTGCAATACTGTGTTTTAACAATGTGATAATCGTTGATGTCGACATCATTTGTCTCCCTGGGACAGCAATGGCTTTCATTATCAGGATATAGTAGCTTAACCTTGGTCTTGATAAGAAAGGAATGAGATGTTTTTTGGGATCAAGGTGACTTATGAGCCATGGTGCCTTTATGTAATCTAAATTGTGACAGCACAGACAACTGGTTAACGAACAGCTGCCTGTGTCTTTCAGTCATTGAATGGTCAATCTTTATCTGTGCATGTGTGTGTGTTTGTGTGACAGGACGACTTTCTCCTGATCCACTATGACAAAGGGCCCTGTCGGAACAAACTGGGCCACTCCAGGGCGTCTGTTATCTGGCACAGAACACAGGTGAAAACCCCATCTTCTTCTCCCCTCTTCCTCTCACTCACTCAGGGCTCCCTCCCTGAAACCACTCTGCAGCATGTGGCCGTGAACGTGCTCCCTGGTTCTGCCTCGTTCTGTCTTGCTGGCTCACACACTCGCATTCAGTGATGTGCTAGCATTATCTTGACAGCACAACAGGAAAGGGACAGCTTGATCCGCATGCAGTGACAAGTGCCTGGTGGTCAGTGTCCTGCTGTTTTCTACTAAGCCTATTATGTACACCTTTCACTTCAAAAAATAAAAAAAAGGCTTACATAATCAAGGATCTTGTTTACCAATAGGTTACCAAATGAAATGATGGATTACAGACAGAGGATTGGATACGACATGTGTTTTAAGTCTTTCTCAAAGGCCGACTCTGCTCAATTTCCACATTTCTCCTCGGTATCTCCCGAGCCAAATAATCTATTCATGGGGTGGTACGTCCCCTTGTCCAACATACTTGTTATTTTGTCAACATTAGCATACACGCTGGCATCTGTTGTCCAGTGGGGCAGACTGAGTCATACCATCACAGTTCAGCTGGTGGATGGCAGCTATAGCTCCTCTGCTCTGCGTCTTTGTCTCTCTTGTTGTTCCTTAACATCTAAAAAGCCTCCCTTTTTTATAAATACAAAATGTTCCAGGGCAGACCTATCTTGCAAAAATAAAAAAAACATCTTCTCTCCCCGTCTGTATCTGGTGACGTCACCCATCAGTTACAAGGATGGTCATGTCCTAAACATGTAAACATCATCAGAGCCCATTGTGCTCAAAGCCCTGTGCTTTCCTCTGCAGCACAACCTGTCTACTAACCGTCTGAAGGACCGTTATCAATGAGTTCTTAAACAACGGGCAGAAATCTGTTTGCAAACGATACCCGGAAAAGGCGTCTTTCTGCCCTGATAATGGGAGGAAAAACATTGCGCTATTATAAGTCACTGTGGCATGTGACTGCATGTTATGCATTTTATTTTGCGGCTCTGACCTTGATGGTGTCTGGCTCCCCCATGTGGTCAATTTACTAACTTACCATGATCATAACAGTAAAGAGTACCCTTCGATAATGCTGGCATTGCACAGAATGTTTTTTTAATACATGATTCGTTAGTATATTTGTTCAGAGCATTGTCATTTGTGTACCTAAATCATGCATACCCATCTATAGCATTCCTGGTGTTGATGCTGCGACAGAGAACCAGTAAAGAATAACAAGTGTGTCACAATATGCAGGTGAACCCGAGCAACACTCGCTTCATAACAGAACCCATCCTAAATTTCAATATCTAACAGGAAGTAAACTAACAATACAAGGGTAATGAAAACTTGCTAGCATCTTGTACATCCTCTGAAAAGTTGGCTGTAACAAAGTTTAATTTAATTTCACATTCATGTAAACTGTCTTCGTCCTGATTCCGAATCTAGGAAATTAAAATGTCTTCCTCCCTTTTTGTATTGCACAGTGCAGTGTTATTTTTTTTTTTCAGTTCCTGGAGGCTTTTCAAAATGCTACTCCATCACTTTCCATATTATTTTTATACTCCAGTGTTTTATCTCACAATGACGAAGAGGTACCTGACTATGAAGACACAACCTAATTGATATACTGTTGATTTGAGTTAATGGGTAAACAAAGACTTCTGTGCTGAGAAAGTTGTTGTTTTGAGGCATTGAACGCCATCTGCAGGCCAACTTTTAGTATTGCATTTCATTGGAAGAATTCAAGACAATTACCTCTTGAAAAGATTTATACCAAAAAAAATCCCCATTATCATCTTTTGATATTTTGCATTAGAAGTATTAATAAAAACATACCTACTCTTCCCTTCTATGTGTGTGATTTACCAGAATTTTTTGTCACGTTTAAATAAGGCACTGACATTCTGATCCAATACTTGTGTTCTATGAGGCTAGTCAACTCATCACTGCATCAAAATCCAACTTGAACACGCTACTGTATGCATAACAGTTTTGTATTTACATTAATGTATTTATTTTTCCTTATGTTTCTCTGCAGGTTGTGGGGATCTTCGCTGGCTTTGGCCTGCTCCTGCTGGTTGCCTCCCCTTTCCTCCTTCTGGCCACTCCCATTGTCCTCTGCTGCAAGTGCAAGTGCAGCAAAGGTGACGACGACCCATTGCCAACCTAAACACACCATCAAAGCTGGAGCGGAGAGCCGCTTCATGGATGGGCCATGTTTTTCTTTCCTTTTCACCCCTTTTACGTTCTTCTCCTCCCACCAGCTTTGAGTGCTTAATTATTTGGGGGGGGGGCTGAGCCTGCAAAAGGCCCCGGCCGCTTCGGGATCCATCGCTCTGCATGAGAGAGGCATGGTAGGAATGCGACCCTACACCTTGGCCTGAAGAGAGGTGCTGGGTCAGAGGAGGTCAGAGGAGGTCAGACTCGTCCAAGGACCACCGTGTCCACGAGTTAGACGTGGAGGAAGTCGGGGTCACTTCAAGTGGGCCTTAGTTGCGGGCTACCGTAGTGTGGCGTTTTTTGGCAGGTCACTACAAACAAAGGAAGAAGTCAAGTTAAGCATTGCTTTTCTCTTGTATGGACAACATAATGCAGGAGCCACTTTTGAAAGGACTTTTACTTTATCGCTCTGTTTTGTCGGTTTGTCGTAGGCCACAAAAGCTTTTTCCCCACCGCCACCACCACCACACCCGATGTAGCTCTACAGATTCAGTCAGTAGCATTAGAGTTACGCCACGCATGTTTGGTGTTCACTCGATCTGCACACGGAACATGATTTTCAGGGCTGAGGTGGAGATGAGAGGCTGTTGTCACTCTCAGCTCAATGTATAGCACGTCCTCTTGATGATGTCAATGTTTTATAACCTGTTGCTTTTAATAGAACCGTGCTCAGAGTAGTGTCTATGTGTTGTATTTTGAAGTGTTTTTCCAAACAGTAAGGTACACTTATTAAAGGGGATTGCCACTCAAATTTACAAACACACTAGTTAACTTTGGTGAAGTGACAGTGAAGACTAGTTCTGTTCAACTTTCAGCTCATGTTTTTCATTGTTAACATCTCTCCCAATTCACTTTCTCTGACACACCTTTGACATCTTCAAGAGGCAGAAACATTGTTTGCGAAAGATGTCACGCAGATTTCCCAAATTGAGTGGTACTCCCCTTTTAAGGTCAACATTCATTTATAGTCTATTAGAGGACTTTGTATCCACATGTTGTGGACACATTTTAATACTACACTAAAAGAGATGTCACTTGTGTAATTCTCAGTCCCAAGGTGGTGGTTTAACCAAATAGATGTGACTAGCCTTACATTGAGAATAGCCAAAATCAGGCATTTCCCCCTGTGCATTAAGGAGAGCTAAAGTCAAAAAGATCCCAGGGAAAGCATGTTGTCAATGAAGCCCTTTATATTCAGATGATTCTATGATGTCATCCATATGCCACGCTGTTAATAACCATTCTGTAAAAAACAAAAAGGAAGAAAAAAACAAACAACTGCCCTCAACTGATGTTTTATGTGACCTAGGTCCTGTATTTCTGCAACCTTTTTGAGCAGGAGAGCTGCATCATCACAAACAATCTGAAGCTCAGCTCAAACCAGATCTCCCGCTCTTTAAGGCTTAAGAAATACCTGCCCAAATTGCAAACTTGCATATGTTAGTGGTCAGAGTGTCGATGTTTTGTTTTGTTGGTATTTAGACCTCCGGTAACAAGCAGCTATTGCCTGTAACGGGCATAACACAAGTCTATAGAGTAAATATAAAAGAATGTTCCGTTTTTTTGGGCACATACATATGAAGCTGCTCTATACTATATCACTTTATCTATGCAAGTTTGTGCATTTCCATTCTTCAAAGGCTATTGATTGGTCATAGTCAACTGTATGCCAAGAGAAGGTTTATCTAGTGAAAGCTGCAGAATGTCACCATATACATATTTGCATATCATAGCTTTTATTTAATCAGGGAGTTATTCAGAAACTATCCATTTGATCTTCTATGTTGATCTTAGCTATCTGTCTTTTAGCTAAATCTAAAGTTTGTGTGCTTTAAAACCAGCACAGAGTTCGGCCACTTTTTCTTTGTTAATGTCCTCATTTCTGTGAGGTGAATCTCTGCTTCACAAAAACAGTTAACCTAGGAACAAAGGTAAAACCATTTAATTATTATCTCATAATTTTTTTGTTACCATGCATAACCATTTGAATGTTTAGAATACGTCATTCACAACTACTTACTTTCGCCTTTTCTTCTGGTGATTTACAAGTGTTTATGTAGCATTCCCTAAAAAGTGTGGCTGCCAAAAAAGTTTAATAATATTTCACAACAGTAGCTAATCTAAACTGATCCTAGCCAATCTGCAACTCATAAATATAGCTCTGACTTTCAGTATGATAATCCTAATTATTAGAAGCCTTACATTTTGACTACCTTACCTATAGACCCTGTTACTTTCATATGAGCATGATCATTTGATATCAAAGACAGTCCAATTTTCTACTTTTGAAATTTGGTGCTGTCCTCCAAAAAATAGGTAAATTCTTCAAGTTTTTCTTGTTTTTTATGACAATCGTGCCAAGCAGATTTCCTGGAAGGGATAAGGAAACAGCTGTCTACTGTATGTGCATTTTGACCATGCATTTGTAAAGTAATAACAGTTTTTACAGGGTGAACAAAAAAAAAAGTAATGCTTCTTTATGTAAACGCTGCACTGTATATGGGTTTCATTGTTTTGCTTCTTGATATGATCTGTGATGTGTGTGGTATGGTGCCTGCTTTGTTTAACTGAGGAGTTTAGCAGCGGAAATCAATGTCTACTCAATAGAAAAGTCAATATACATATGGGAGATTGCAACTGTACTTTTTAAGGAGTTTCATTATTTAATGTTACCAGGGCTCTGATATCACCAGGATAAAGATTCATTTCAAAATAGTGCAGAAATATTCATTTGAACACAAAACTATCAGCATCATCAAAGATTAGAAGGCACAAACTAACTGAAGTCGAAACAAAATCATTGCCACTTCTATTTTTTAAGACACCATCCCTCTTTACCTATGTTTGCTGGCAACACTGAACAGGTGGATACTGTATTATGCAACAGACATATAAGAGCCAACAGCAAACATTAGAATCACTGCAGTGTATAAAGACCTATATAACCACTTAAGCAGATGAAACATCAGCCATGGTGTTTGAATACGACACTCGGACCGAGTTAAGGGCTTGCTTCTAAGATTTGGCGCTTGAAGAAGAAGAAGCAAATTCAAGTTTACGTATAAACTCGAGATCTACTTTGCAACTAACCTAAGATCAAGTTTAATTACACGCAGCAATTTATATTTTATAACTGGTTGTGTCGAGATGAAGCTGCATGATTTTTCTCTGACTTCTACATGTTAACTATTACAATATTGTAGCCTCAAGATCTTTGGAATGGTATCAGTCAGCTGCCTGGTTTTTATTTTAGTTTGGGAAAACATGTTTTGATCTTCAGCCATATGATATACAACGTTGACCGACATGCATATTAAGCCAACCTGCTGAAAAGAGGAAGGTCGGTTACTTTTTTGTTGATTTTTTTTTTTTTTTTTCTTTATTTTATACGCCTGTTTTACATCATAGTTTGTGGTATTTGAATTATCGTTTGTTTTTTAAGAGCGGAATCCTTCAGGCCTGATTGCTCAATTAAATTTAAATCAGTCACCTCGGTAAGTGGATTATTGTCAAAGGACATGTCTGTACACCAGATTTGTGTATTTAGAGAGAAAACCAATGTCTCTAGTTTAGGTAGTAATTGAACGTTAATTGACCTGGGTGATACAAAGATTTCAACATTGTAAAATGTCAAATTTGGAACAGTTCTGTACAACTACGACAGACATCTTATATATATCTACAGTTCCACTAACACTGTGACACCAGGTATTAAAGGTTGTAGTTTTTTTTGTGATTCTGCTCTCTTTATTCATTCACACGAATGTGTTGAAATATTACAGTTTTGCATGTCAACAATACCATGAAGTCTTAAGGGTCGACGTGTTGTGAAATGACTACCTCTGGTGTTGAAAGTGTATATGGTTCTCTTCTACGTGAACAGGGAGATCTAAAGCAGGGTAAAGGCAGGTATCATGGAGGTAGGTGTCATACACTTTTTTTTTTTTTTTTTTTTACCATTTTCATGACCAGACCTCATCGCCACTTTCAGTTGAGGTGAGCCCTCAATCATGTGACGCTTCCCTAAATAGGCACTCAGTCATTTACACAGGGTTTAGATACACCTGTGATTAGACACAGGAGGATTCAATCAGCAATCAGGGGCGGGGCAGACAATCACACAGGCGGGAAAACACACAAAGGCAGGAAGTGACGGGAACATAGGACACAAGAGGAAGGGAAATTCAAAATAAAACAGGAAACCAACTAAATAAAACCCAAGACCGTGACAGTAAGAGTCCTGAATCAACGGCAGGCTGACACTAATCATTTCCCCTACAGTCCTGACTGTCCGTTGAATTCTCTTTCTGTTTAGTGGCTGATCCAAACCCGGCAGTGATGGATGTCCAGAGAACAATCTGGGTGATTGCAGTGTAGCATTGTATTGCGTTAAGCTCCAGGCTGTTATGACTACACCAGAGGGCCAGCTGAGAAATATGTTTGCAGACTTACTGTGACCGTTGTGTCGTCTGCAAAGGTGCAGTTTGGAGCAGAGGATATATATATAAATGATGTCAAAGAAGAAGTAATAAAGTATGCCATAAGAATGTCATTAAAAAGTCTTATGTCATAAAAATATATATTGTGTGCCATTAAAAATTGTGATGTAATGTACTAAGAAATGTCCTGACAATTTGATGAGACGTTATCATAGAGTATGTCATAAAGAAATATCATGGTATATTATGCCATTTAAAAATGTGTATGAAAGAAAGTCAAACAATTTCATGACATAGGTTGTCGTATAGTATATCAATAATGCCATACTGTTATGCCACATGAATGTAATAGAAATGTCACAATAAAGTATAGTGTAAATATATTATGGGATTATATACTTATAGAACCCTAAGGCCAGAGCATAGAACCCTGTAAACGGAGAACCATGAGGTTAGTGCATAGAACCCATAGGTCAGAGTACAGTACCCTGAGGTCAGAGAACCCTGAGGTCAGACCATATCTATACTGACATTTTTTTGTGACATACTGTATTGTGATTTTGTTATGGTATGCTATGCATTTTTTTATCACGTTATAACATGACATTTTTATGGCAAACAATATCATACATGTTTTTATTGCAAACTACAACATGTGTTGTGAACAATTCCATTTTGATTTTCTTATGGCATAATTTACTACCAAGGTTTTTGTCAGATACTATACTTTGTATGGCATACTTTATCATTATATTGTTTATGACTTCTGCATGACAACATGTTAAGGACGTTTTGTGGCATACTATATACTACAACCCTTTTATGACATTGTAAGGCATAAAACAGTTATAGTTTGGTATGCACTAAAAAGTCATAGGATAGAATTGTTCATTAGTATAGTTTACCATGAAATATCATATATAGATATAAGATGCAATAGAAAATCATATTATTGTGGGTAGCAAAAAACGCCATAGTATACTATCCCATAAAAAAATGTGACGTAAAATGTCTTAGCATAGTAATTTAGTATAATGTATCATAAAAATGAGTATTGTTTGTCACAAAAAGGTCATAGCATAGTATGTTATACAAGAAATGCATGATGTAGTATGCCATATAAGGTATATGTAGGTTCATAGAACCTCCATTAAAAAGTAATGGTAATGTATGGCATGAAACAAATCATAATATAGTATGTCACAAAAAAATAAATATAGTACAGAGTAAAAAAAAAGTATCTCCTTTATGGTACAAAGAAGAAAACCAATATTTTCCCCGTGCAATTCTCTGAGCAATGACCTTTCATAGAAAATGTTCACATCATCTTATCTGTTATATTTGCGTCAAGCATCTTTCGTTCATATTCATATTCAGCTCTGTGTGTTCATCAGACATGTGTCAGCCTTTTGTTAAGGTCTGCCAAAGAACAGGTTGTTCTCTCCCTCTCTCTGCCTTTGTGTCTATTTCCTGCCAGATGCTGGATTGGGAGCATTAACAAGACAACCCTGAAAATGAAAGTGCAAACGCTCGGTGATATATCATCCCTCACCAGCTGTTCTCTGTTTGGAAGTCTCTCCACCAATCACTGGGCAGGACCACAGGAAGTTGCCATCTGTGGGCATCATGGTGACAGAGTTTGTGGATGGGCGTTGAAGTTTATGTGTTATCTGGAGCAAATAAAGTATGATACAGGGCCAGAGAGGGGTGGGGGGGAAAAGAGCCAGGCGGTGCGGGAACAGAAATGGAGAGATGGACAGCGAGACCAAGAAGACAAAGGGCCAAGCTGAGAAAGGGATGAATGAAAAGAAAAGAGACAAGGCCTTTGCACCTGCTCTGTATAGAACACAAGGTTCTGCTGTCACACGGGTGCTGGCTGCAGGCCGATCAGGCGGGTCTGCTCTGGCTTTACCTTCCAACGCCTTGCTGCCAAATCCTCTCCCTGCTCCCCATCAGCATCCTCTGTTGCTCTGCACAAACAAACCAACCAACACACTCTTAACCGTTTAGCCTTAATACTACAACAGCGATGCAAGAGAGCATAGGAAGTCTTATTACAGTCAGAATTCATGATGGCTGTTTTTAAGTGAACTTGCATGTTAAAACTGATCTTGAAATGCAGATTTAAACCAGTCCTAAGGTTCAATGAGAGAAACAGGATGAACTTACCTACTGGTACAGTAAGTAAATGTTGATTAATCGCTCTGTATGCATCTACACTACCAGTAATGCTGCAAGAATCACTTAATTGGAAAAAAGTATCCCTAAATTAGTGGTAATAAGTTTTCCCTGAGCAAAGCTACGATATACTAAGACTACATGTTGCAAAAAATGAGGCAAAACCTATGATTGTCATTGGATAAATGCCTTCCTCTTACTTAACATAGATTGACAATGATCATCTCATTACCATCATTCAGTATTGAGACATCTTAGTACCCACAGGAATTCTAAAGGTAAATTCTCATGAGCACTACGGTGGAGCTGAAATCATTATGTAGTAGTTGTGTTGTGAGTAATATTATGATTTACGTGATGTTAATGGTAAATCTGCTTGCCAGAAGAGGGAACTAGAGAGCTGTTATAACAGCACAGCCTGTTCGTCAATTATGAAATACACAATGACTTTCGATGTATGGAAAACTGAGAGGTAAAATGTCCTCAGCACCACCACATTTAAAAGCAGCTCGGGTCAAACATGGGGATTCATTCTGAATGGTTCAGCACTCTTTATTTGTTCGCTCATGCGTCACTAGTATAAAGCAATACACTGGCTTCTGTCTCACTGAGCATTGCTGTCCATTCTAGAGGGTCTTTTCTCAGTCCTGACATGTACCGCTGACGGGCAGCATTTGCCCCTGCGGAGGAAATATTCAAGTAAACGCACGTTGACATTAAAATCTAAAAGCTCCCCGCCAGTTCCCGATGGGGAGTTAAGGGTTAATAATAGGCATTTGCATTTGCTCATACTTGCACACACAGCACACAGGACTCTAATTGTGACCAGCGGCCGCTGTACATCAACCAGTGACTGACACAAGATGACAGGGTCCCGCCTCCGATCTATTTAATCCCAGCATGTAGTTGTACTGCTCATTGTCCCCGAGGCCTCCGGACACCTATTAGCTCTCATTAGCTCCCTGTGGTTCAACAAGACAAGGCTCTGGCCTGTCAATTCAAAAACAAAAGATGTTCTTCCAACAATTAATTACTTAGAGTGTTCTAATAAATAGCACTGACACAGAGAACATCAATGGAATTTATCAAAAGAGCAAGATTGTATCTGTTTTAACGAAAGGTTCGACAGTTAGAAAAACATATGAGCTTTCTTGCTCCGAGTAGACGAGAAGATCGATACCACACTTGTGTGTGTCAAATCAAATATGAGGCTACAGCCAGGTGAGGGTTAGTTTGGCACAAACTGACCAGAAGGAAAAGGCTAGACTGGTTATGTGCAAAGGTTAAAGAAAAAAGAAAAATCCACCACCCTTAGGATTCAGAACAGATAAACAAATGAAATAGTATCATAGTTATGGGATATGCTCTTACATAGTGAGCTTTGGTGGTACGGATAGTCTACACAACGACAGTAACAAACCTTTTTGATGGATAAAATAATGATGGTGATGAAGCTATTACTGCAACCTAGAGGGAAAGTATTAACACTGTGACAGGTGGACTTCATACTTCTAAACAAAGCCAGGTCAGCTATTTCCTACTGTTCCTAGTCGTTTTGCAAAGCTAAACTAAGCTGCTTGTTGTAGCTTTGATCTTCTTCTTTGAAAAACAAAAACTCATGTTCATATTTAACTAGATGTCAAATGCTTTAAGTGGCTTTTACAATCCGCACCTTACAAATGCGTGTAGGTCTCGTACAGTAAGTCGGAATGGTAACTTAAACACTGGATTTACACATGAGGCTCCTGCATAAGAACCTGTCTATGTCACTTAGAGATAGAACTTCATACCCCTCCACTCTCGTTCTCTCCCTCTTCACGTGTCATCACATACCTCCTCTCCCTTTACCTTCAGCTTTGCATGACTTACCCTCCTGTCACATTCTGCACCTTAAGTAAACCCATCTACCTCATTCTTACTTCTTTCTCTACAACCCATGTCTCATTCCCCGCTCTCCCCTTCTGTCTTGCGATAGTATCTGGGAGGCGTTTGCCTGGGGTGATTCACCTGAGCCGCCTCACCTGGCCTTTGACAGGCCGGTTGGGGAGGCAGGTGAGGGTAACGGTTGTCGAAGGCAGGAACAAACTCTGTTTCCTGTCATGATGACATCCCTGAGAACAGCGAAGACCTGAGGGATTGGGTTTGCGATGAGCACATAGTCAAAACAAACAGGCTTGAGTTGATTGCGATATTGCCAGGTGGAACATGAACTGTAGGGAAATCACTCAACAATGTTTTCATGTTCTATTCATGTTTGGGTTTAGCAAGAAACTTTTCTTTTTATACAGCTAACAAATCGAATCAAATCAAATACCTGAGGCTACAGTTGAAACAAAGTAACATGGAGTGCGTGAAATGGAGCTGGATCCATTTTAAGCCTACTACTCTTTATGTAATGTCAGTCATGTGTCTTTTAGTCACTGGCAGCTGATGTGTGTTTGATTAGTGGGACTGCAACCGTCAGCTATCAGAGATGACGTACTGTACTGAGCCCCGACTGCTCCTTCCACCTCCACCACAGCTTCCAGCCATGCACCTGTTCCCCCAGCCTGCTGTATCTCTCACTCTCACACAAAACACACATACGTCTGCGCCTGTGGTTTCAACTTGGCTTTTTCTCATTAAAGACTCTGTGAAATTTGACAGGTTTTGACAGCGAAGGTTTCCACATAGATCCTGCCATAGTGACAGATATCCGACAGCTTGATGATAACTGCTGCCTTATGGCAGAAACACAGGTGTCCCTCATGGCTGACGACAATAGGCAGCTCTGAGTGATGGACGGGTTTGATGAAAAGTTACAGAGCCGGAACAAGTGGAAAGTGTTCATGCCGGGACAGAAACAATATAGGGATTATGAACCTGAGGTCACTGTGAAACTGACTGAATACTCTGAGGATACTCTCCTCAACCTGGTTTGAATGTGTTGTTACTGCTCACTAGTTCTACTTAAGTGCAAGTTCCAGGCCTCCCGCCCCTCTCCCCCATTATTCTTCCTCCTCCACCTTCTGCTTGTAAATCAGCTCCTTAGCGCTGCTTTTAATATTGCTTGAGTGTGCAGTCTTTTTAACGCGCTCTGGCGTTCACTCCTCTCGCGTGCCCTCTGTCAACAGTAAACTTTCTGAAAAGCGAGCTTAACAGGCCGTGAAAGGGCGGCACAGATGGCTACATCCTAGGTGGTAATTATCAACCACTACCTCCCAACACACAAAAAAAAAGAAACAAGCCAAGGTGTTGCCGTCAGGTCAACTGATGCCGCTGACACGTTCGTAAGCTCTCTGGCAGTGAGCTCAAACCGACGTACAGAAAAGGGCCTTCTGGAGCCCAGACAGCACGTTGACAGTGTCACAGGTCAAGCACAGCCATAAGAGGATGATTTTTGGCTTCAGTGCACATCAGCCAGACGGAGATCTATATTAAAAACACAATTCTGCTTGGCAAGAAAATAGCACTTTTTCCACTATACTATACTGCAGGCGTTCATTTAGCTGGATGTCACATCTTGCTTAACTGGAGTTCTTGAGACGTATTTTAATTGCATTCTAATGGGTTATTTCTGATGTTGTGTAATGTACAGTAGGTAGGCAATACAAGCCAATTAGTCTGAAAGTGTTTCATTCAGCACAAGGTGTTGGTAATGGCTGAGTTTATGCATACTCTGAGCAAGGAAGAGGCTGCTTTTTGAAGAGCTTAACCATTTATTTAGCTGTAGATTTATTAAAATAGAAGGTGACAGCTAATTTGAATCCTTTTTAATTTGGGGGAAATTTAATACGCTACAAGGTGATAGGCAAGGCTCCCCCTACCTCTGTACAAACCGCCCGTTGCATGCAAAAATATGTAAATGCTGCTCGTATTAGAATCTTTGTCTAGTTGTCATTCTCACATGGGGCACATCAAAGCCATATGACCTGATTTTGCACCTGCTGTTTAATTAAATTTACAAGACAGACACAGTCTCCACTCCCGGTGATATACAAATCTGGCTTTATTACCCCTGCACTGTAATTTACAAGGCAATTTACTGCTGGGCGGTAATGGTGCCTGCCAAAGTGCTCCCTCTGAAAAGATACACAAACATGCACAACAACAAGTTATACCCTTCCCCTTCCTGAAGATGAGACCAAGAATGCCAAGACCACTTTATAAAATCTAACTACATGACTAGTGATTGTGTTGTTGGGGTCCACAGGGCATCTAAGCTATGTTTGAGGTAGTTGCCTCTCTCTTCTACTTCATGGAAAGTCCAACTAATTTCATTTTTAAAGTCTGACATGAAAAATCTCTTAATTTCTTTGCTATAGAAATTTCAGTGAGACAATTATATGCAGATGCGTTGCATTGAATGAATAAAAAAGTGTATATATTTTGCAATGAAGACGTGAAGGTTATTCGTCTTTGACCTTGAAAAAACTCAGAGTTTGAGGAGTACTATACTCCTCCCCTATGACTACTTAGATTCATGGCTACTTTATGCTCATGAAATGCTTAACACTATAAGTTGTTATAATAAGCTCAAAACATCGCAAAACCAGCCACAGCGAAGAGTGATTATATACATATAGATACATAAATATCACAAAGGATGCATAGTAATATGTGCATATATAGGTTGTTATTAGGTGTTAAGGCCTCGTCACCACAAGCATGCGCCGAGCTCAGCACAGCATAAAACCACATTAGATACTGAGCTTGACAACAGCTGTTACATAGAATATTATACAGTATGTGGACTGGGCTCCAGCTGCCATTTGACCATCCCCTGCGAGGCACCTCTGCCCATGAGGTGAATATGTTATCTAGTGAGCAACTTCTATATGAGGGACATCACACCCCAAAAAGCATCCCCACCCATTGCTGAGATTATGAAATCTAGGGAATTGAAATGGATATTTAGACATATTAGCTATCCAACTGGTAATTACAAACTTAAGCATATTACATGTAAGTTGATGTACATTTAACACATATAGTATATATCTAGTAAACCAGGTAAACTCAAAAACAGTTTTTTCTTTAAAAGATGGTGAAGGCCTGAAGGTAGCCGAGGTTATGACCAAAAAAAAACATCCGTTGTCGCTCCAAAGTCAGTCCAGCAAATAAACATGGTGTCCATTTTTTAAGGAAGGTGACCAAGTAGATCAAGGGAGATGGCAAGATGAGAGTGTGGCAAAGAAGCAGGCGGGCAGTATGCAGGCAGTGACTGTTGAGTAACAGCAGCTTAAACTTCACAACAACCGTTTATATCGAATTATGATGTAAATAACAGTAAAACAGGCCATCAAAAGTAATCTCAAGCTTTAAGATCAATTTAGAAAAAAAATTGCAACAATTAGACTTCATAACTTTGTTCTCAAGCAACATCTTCGGATGACATTTTAAAGTACCATCTGCTATTAACATTCCCTATTGTCTCTTGTTTCTACAGGATACTGGTCTTTTATGTATCCAAAGTATTGTGTGTGAAGTGGTCAATTTAGCTGTTCTGTTGCCTTTCAAAATAGTTTGGCTGTGTGTCTGGACATTTGTATTCTGTGGTGCAGTTGCATCATCTCTTTTTCTCTTTAGGGCCCAGTGTGTAGAATTGTAACATGTCTGACTTTGGCGACTCCCAGTGGTTGTGTAGAAAAAGACACTGTAAATAGCAACGCAAGCGAGAAATATTCAAGCCATATATTATTAATAAATGAGTATCACATAATAAAGTAACCACAAATGCTTATAATGTCATTTGCTACGAAGTGAGGGTGTTGCACTTGAAACCCAGTTTACGTGTAAAACTTTACTTTGAAGATTATTATGACAAAGGTGACATCCTGGAATGCATCATGCACGTATAAATGTAACATTGAACGTTCCCTTTGTTCTTCCAGGTTCTTGTTCTTTAGGGTTTTTGAAATGCTGCTGTAGAGGTGTGCCTGTGAGCATGCATGTGTGTGCACGCAGATTTGCGATTGCATGTGAATTTGAGACATGCCCCTGGTTGCAGCAGCGTGTGCATCTTAGGCAATCCATAATAGATGATGAAATTTGGCAAGCCGTCCAGCCTTATGGTCCTTTCCTCCTTCTGCAGCTGCTTGTTTTCCCAGAACTCATCTGTGCTGCTGACCAAGAG
Organism: Taurulus bubalis; assembly: GCF_910589615.1. NCBI lineage: Eukaryota > Metazoa > Chordata > Actinopteri > Perciformes > Cottidae > Taurulus > Taurulus bubalis. The sequence continues at coordinate 7,026,275 of NC_136589.1, read as the reverse complement.
TTGTGTGCGTCTGAGTGAGAGAGAGAGAGAGAGAGAGAGAGAGAGAGAGAGAGAGAGAGAGAGAGAGAGAGAGAGAAAGTGTCCGTATGTCACTGTCTTTGCCCACAAGCACTCCACGAGCATCTTTCCATTCCTCAATATGTCAGACTTGAATATGAAAATGGGCAACTTTTCATCACTCAACCACCATGTGCACATATGGCCACAAAGCTGATGGTGAATGTCAAAGTTGAGTGGAAAGGCCAAGGAGCAGTGACAAAGCGAAAGCATCGCAGACTATCAATCCCGGCCACACTGTTGTGACGGACAAAGATCACAGTCCAGTTGTTTTCAATGTGATCATTTTACAGATGTCATTTCACCAAAATATCCACAGATAGGACTGTATTGAATCGTGCAGTCTGTGCAACACTGAAAAAATAATTTGAGTTAATTGCAACTTAGTAACAGAGTTTTGCCATCATTACTTTCAGTTATGATGACTCGTCTTGTTGAAAGAATATTGACATTAACTAATTTTACTTAGCTAAAAAGAATGATACCACTCATGTCTGTGCGTTATAAATGAGGTTACCAGCAGCCTAGCTTAGCATAACACTGTGAAAAAGGGGCAAACAGCTAGTTCAGACCTACCAGCACAGCTCAAGTTCACAAATTAATATGTTATAGCTCACTTAATCTTAAACGTAATCGGCTAAACTAAAGACAGCACTTTGTTGTTTTAGGTGTAGTAACTTCCTGAGACTCCAGGAAGTGCATGGTGGAATTTGGTCGTCACATTGTCCCCCAAAAAACCACAAACTACTCAGCTGCTGCCGGTCCCAGTTGAGATCTACGGATGTAGGAACACAGTTTATCTCTATGTAAATAGGGATTATTGCATACATTTCAAGAGTAGCCTACTTTCTTTCGGCTTTAGTTCAAAATAAAAAACCTGTCTGATCACCTGACCACTTGACTGATTTCACTATAGGCCAGTGTGCCGTGAGAGATCGTCAGGTGTGCCGTGGGGAAAAGTCCAATTTCACTTAATAGGTCCAAAAGAATATTATTTAGTTGCCGCAAATAATGTGCCATTGTTATGCGTCTGAGCCCGCAATATAATGGCTGGCCTAGTAATTAAATACTCTTCCATGCCAGTAGGTAGCGCAATAATTACCTATCATATATGCTGTATTATGCTACAATGTGATTTTTTTTTACTTTTTTGGTTGCTGGTGTGCCACAGGATCTTTTCACTGTAGAAGATGTGCTGCGGTTCAAAAAGGTTGAAAAACACTGAAGCCCATGGGTCCAGAGAGTGGGTAACTTTGATCAGGAGTTTTTCAGGAGGGTCGGTATATTGTTGTAATTTCTGAAGCATTATCAGCTGGTCCAGTGGCCTCAAGCATTCTGGATCAATTCTTTCAAAGTCATTGACCCACAAAGTTCTGAGTTTCTCCCTTTTCGAGTGTGCTTGTGTCCATACAAACAGTGGTGAGTAGTGTTTCATGATTGATGGGATAGGCTGGGCTGGTAAGGTGGGATGCCTGTGCACAGGCAGTACAGCAGCTGTTTTCTCCAAGCTCGAGGAGAGCAGAGACAGAAAAAGAGTGTGTGAAAGTGAGAGAGAGAGAAAGAAAGAGAGAGAGGTCGAATAGAAAGCAAAGGGAGGGCAGAAGGAGGACGAAGAGAAAAAGAAAGTCTACCTTCCTCTTGCCCTTCAGGCAGACCAGGTGTCTGGAGCTCCACGCTGAGTCGTACCACAGAACCTGGCACTGCTGCTCTCAAACAGGTTCTCCTCATCGTTCTCTCCTTCCCCAAGGATGGCCGCAATAAACACACACAGACATACACACACTCACATACACACACTCACACAAAGAGTGCACGGTGTATAGAAAACATGCTGAAAATGACAACGCCTCAAGCCACAGCACATGGAAAGGAAAGAGAGAGAGAAAGAGCGAGAAACAAAAAGAGAGAGGGAGCCAGAGAAGCACACCGGAGAGCTTGTTTTATAAAGGTGCAGGTGCAGGATTTGAGTGACTGCCAGGCTGCACTCTCCTTTTGGTTCCATATTGACGATGTCAGCTTTTTACCTCCCCTCTCCTCACCTGCGCTGCTCAAATCCTCACCGTGTTCTGCTGTTCGCTCATTTTCAAGCGCTCCCATCTCACCCAACCTCGACCGGAAACACAGCAGTCAAAGAAAGTTTGGCAGAAACTTTCAGCCTTGAAGCAATGTTTTTTTTTTTCAATTCTATAAATATGTTTCAAGCTCTGGATGAAAACGACTAACAAACTAGCATAGAATCGAAGCATAGACTTCAGTACACCACTACTAAAGGTCAGCGACCTTTTGACTCGATGTGACTCGTTTCTAGTTAGCCAGCTGATGGGGGTGCTGTGACATTGTGAATAATTATAATAATGATATAACAACTGTAGAGACACACCACTAAGTCACAGCTTGAGATGTTGCGTCTCATGGGGGTGATATGACAGACAGGACTGCAAGTCGATACAATTTGTGTCAACACCATTATCATAGCAGGTGTCTTTCTAATGCTGACAAAAAGATGTTATACAGCTGCTACATTAGAAAATGCTTTGCTGAATACGAGAAATACTTATTGTTGCCATTGTTGTAGATCATGCCATCAATATTTAAATAGCAGTCATTTAAAGGGGTAATCTATTGAATTAGGATTGCACTTGTCTGGAAATTCACAAAAAAATGATTTTAAAAGAATGGTAAACCTTGGAGCAGCTGAGGCGAGATGAAATCAGTCAGATGTCCCTTTAGAACTGCAATACAATGTTTGGCCACTTGTGGGGCAGTAGAATCAAGCTGTGAACACATATTATCACCTTTTAGGTTGATTTCAAACATCCATCAGATACAGTGTAGGTGCCAGGTATGCTCGACCAACATTAGCATTCATTTAGAGTTCTGCTTCTATACATCCTATGAATGTAAATCGAGTGTTTGCTCTTCTTTTAGCTCTGTTTTTGGTCTCCACCAACTGCTGAGAGAAATACTTGGCTATTGAGCTGCGAAATGTTCCACAACGTTGACTAGTTTATTGCTAACTTTGTCTGTTTGATGCCGGACAGCTTATGGTGAGTTTTTAAAAACAGCTGTAATGAGAGTGAACAAAAACAGTAAAGTCAAAGGCCGTAAAAACAGCGGAAAGACACTCCATAGTTCTGGAAAAATTAAGGAAAAATCAGAGTCGGGTGATACATATACAGTGTGTTCATCACTACCAGCAATCCTACTCACACACAAGTAGTCACGAGATCCATGACTATATACAAATATTGATCATAAGCGCTTCAACGTCGCTTCATATTGCACACTTCCTTTATAGACTGAGATACTCAACTGTTGCAATGTAAAAATGCATGGGGATCAAGATAAAAACAAGGCTCTTTTTAGATTAGCAGTACAGAGAAATCTTATATTGGGCCGCTTGAAAATATCAGTGCACTGGCCAAGCCACACTGCAAAGACTTGCGTATGTGTGTTTGTGTCTCCAATCCCCATTATATATTATACACCTCTGCACAAGCTGCTATTAGAACTTCAATACTTATATGTGTGATTAAGCTTTCATGTCATCATTTTATCACATCATATATTCATTCTTATCCCTACGGATGTTTGCCTTCATACTGAGAGCTATTTTTAATCAGTGAGACAGATGTCTCTCGCAACAAAAGCAAACTTTACAAGTCACTGAAAGGCATTTGCATATTGTACATCTGCACAGATGAAAACAATTGTCATAATGCATTGTACTTGTGTGGATTGTTTTTGTGAATGTGAAATCCTTATTTAGTGTATTATTGAGTTTTAGGAGTTTTTTGTCACAAGCTACTGACAAAATCATCTATGTTGTGAGGACGTTCACGGATACTTTTAGAATTATAGCATTATTTAGTCAATGTTGGGTAATTATCATTTTATTTAATATGCATTAAATCTCTACTCAGATCAGCATCGCTGTAAAGGTAGAAATATGTTTTGTCACTGACGTATAGTTTTCAAATGTTTCATACTAATGAAAAGTATTCCACTTCTTTATGAGGCCATGCTTGACAAAAGCTGAGCTTGGAGAGAAAAAAGTTTCACAAATGGCCAAATGTCACTAATTAGTTTGAACTCTGCATTTTTGATGAAGCCAGTTGGTGTGGCCGTGTGGCGGTGTTGGCAGGGGGCAGCGGGATGAGGGGGAATTGATGGGCTGTGCCTCAAAATGTAAATTAAACAAAAGGCGGGAGTTCACATGACAGCTTTTGAGGGGCAGGGCTGGAGCCGTCTGATTTTCTGTGTGAGAAGGAGAACAAGTAGAGCACAGTGCACCAAACATTGGCACATGGCAAACAGCTCGGAGGCACTGGAAGCAAAATAACTTCTGTTCTAGGGAACAACAAAGGAGGAACAAACAGCGTGGCCCACAACTTTTTGGTCCTTATTATTCTGTGATTTCGTAATCAAGAGGATGAGATCTGATCTACAAACCATGGACAGCTGGTTCATTTCCACTGCCGGGCCTTGTGGGAGATGTAGTTTCTTCTCTCAACGACATATGCAAATCCCAACTGTCCCTCCCCTCTCTCTCCATAATTGCCGACTTTTCAGTAACAGAAGGAGGCCCATTTGCGTGTGTGTACATGTGTGTGCGAGAGAGAGTGTGTCTGCGTGTGCAGCCTACGCTCTCGTCAGGGTCCAGCCTTATTTCAAGGGATAAATAAAAGATGCAGAGTTCTTCTAAAGGAGCCCGGCAGAAGGTAGACACAGACGAGCAGGATACAGAGGGTTTCTTCAGAGAATCTGGGCCGTTCATGGCGCTGCATCGATTCTCCATTTGGGTTTCACAAGGTTCAAACACACTGCATTGTGGGCCGCAGATTGTGTTGCCTGGGCGTCCCTCAAGTGACATGTAAAAAGCCGGCCCCCCATCTGCCTGACAGATTTGTGCGGGCAGCCCCTGAAAGCGTTGGCAGAGAGAGACAGGTGGGGATGGACAGACAGACAGACAGACAGACTGACTGAAGGACGAGTGCCACTCAGCACCCCTCAGCTGTCACCAGAGAAGAGGAAGTGAAGCTAACTTTGCTAGTGACAAGCTGTGGCAGACAACAAACTAAACTTTGCCAAATTAAGCAACAATCTGAACCTGCACAGCCCTCACAGAGTGACTGTGGACTGCTACACCTGTCTATAAGCTCCTGGAAGCTCCATAGGGCAGGGAACAGACCTCTGATGATGCACCCTGACAGCCTGGATCAGGGTAAATTATGGTAATGGAATGCAGTCATCTGCCTGGTGCCATTTGACTCGACAAAAACACTTAAACACTCCATCTATTTCTCTAAGTGGGAAGCAGAGAGGCCATCTTGGATGGGTGGGCCTGTGGGTTTTTTAACAGGAACAGAGCAGAAGAAACCTAGTGACGCTTCAGTGACATCCCACAGTCTGTTCAACACAGAGGCAGGCGGACATGCCTCCTCAAAACCTGCCAGCATGGATGGATGTGTTGCCATATATTTAATATGAGAGCACTGACACAACAATGTTTACTTGGGGCATGACTAAAACCTGCAACTTGTGGAATTAATGTAGATATTTCATTTCTGTTTTAGATCAAGCTAACATTCTCTTTTATGAATTTGTTTTGCATGTTTTGGTCTATACATTGCATTCAATATTTGTTTTTGACTGCTATAACTCGAGATGCAGTGATTCAAGCCTAAATTAGCAAACAGGGCTCACGACGCCTTCATAAATTAAAAGTAATATAAAACAGTAGTTCGACAATTTGCTTTCTTGCAAGACTTAAATGACAGTATGGAGCTAACCCTGGAAAGAAGGAGAATAAACAGTGGTGTGCGTTCAGTTACTGTGGCTTCCGCTGTGAATGGTTGTGAAAAAGCGAATTAACCACATAAAGTCGAGCGACTAAAGTCGACGAAAAAGTGTTGTGAAAATTCGCAACTCTTTTGGTGTAAACACGGCATTAGCCGTGCCTGTTAAAAGTACAAAATTAAAACTAACAGCACCTCTGATGCTCACTAATTTACACGTTATATCTTGTTTGTTTACATCTGTTCACAGAGATATGAACAGGGCTGGGTTCAGTGACCTCTCTAATAAGTAATGAGCTTTGGAGGTGTTGGGAGCCATTTTATTTTTTGGGGACAAATCCAAGCTAGCTGTTTCCCTCTGCTTCCAGTATTTATGCTAAGCTAGCTACCTGTCTGTTCTAAAAACGCAACGACACAAGAGAGGTATTGGTCTTCTCATCTAACTCGAAGCAAGAAGTGAACTAGCATATTCTCTAAACATGTACAATCAAAAAATGCCTCCCTGGGTAGATACCATTAGACATGCTTTTAGCCTGATCACATTAGGGATGTTAAGCGCCACGATGTAATGACTGTTCAATCAAATCAATGTTCACATTCAAACTTGGAATCAATAGCAATATGTTCTCATTATGAAATGTATCTTCTTTTACTGCTGAACAGCTGCTCTCTCTCTCACTTTCTCTTCTCTGTACTTGTCCCTCCATCTTGTTCTCTCCCTCACGCTCTCTGCTGAAACTCTAGACAAGGCTATCTGAACGTCAGGCAGACAGAATCGATACAAAACATGTCAGTGGCAGATCCCCACTCTGAGTGTGTTGTCAGACTCTATATAAAGAATCTGATTCAATGGAATGACGGGCAGTCAGACTTCTGTTCCACAATTCCTCGACCCCACAAGATGCACTTGTACAATGAACAAGAAAATCACATTATTATGTTATTAAGACATTTACCTAAGCTAGTGCCACAGAGGAGTTAAAGTAAGAGCAATTACTATAAATGTTCAATACAGTTATAAAAACACGAGGGAAGGACAATAACATTATTTACAACTGAAATGTTCATCATCAAAGGACAACAACAATAAGTTTGTTATTGGATTTCAAGATATCCCATTACAGTCAAAGCTACAACCTTTATGGGATTGTTAATTCTAAATCTAATCTTTCCCAGTTGATGCAGTAGGATGGTGGTGTTGGCAATTCCCACAGCCCTGCATGAGGAACCTCTGGCCATTACCCATTATTGAAAAGGAGTCTCATTAACACTCAATTTTCACACCCAACATTGATGATGTCACAGTGTACTGACACACTTTGGAGTACACGTATACATCGTTGCAACAAGATGAGAAGTAAAATCACAGCAAAAAGAAAAAAGAAAAAGATTTTTACTTGCTGTTAAATTGTTCTTTATAAAGACTATTACCAGGAAGCTTTGTAATAAAGACCGATCCAGTTTGCCGGCTGCAATATATAAAAATGTTTTATGATGGAATTAATATCTGCTCATATTGTTCAGCCCCCCTGTCTTCTACTTTGACAAGGCTACATATCAACCTAATTATTTAACACCAATGTGCCTCAATACTTGGAAAGGAGCTTGGAACATACAGAAATCGGATGATACTTCATGTTTTTTCAGTCTGAGATTCAACCCTATTTGCCCTCCACAACATCTCTGGTAGACATTTAAATGAAATATCAAAGATGACTGAGTACTTACTTTCATGGACGCCGCACAATGTATTTGAGTAAAAACAGCAGTGTCTTATTTGGTAACTGACATTTACCAAATAACAAATGGACTCATACCATACATTAATGTTAAAGAACACAGATGGACAGGGCAAACAGCACCACCTTTCCCATCCATAAACATATATATTAATGTTTACCCCTCCCCTACATTACGCTGAATGCTAAGAGGATAAATACAGCCACTTGGCCTAATTAAAGACCCTTTCTTTCTTTTGCAGGATGACTGGTTTAGGTATAGAGCAGGTATGTACTAACTATTTACATGTACACACACATGCACAGCAATTATTAAAAAGGCATAAAGCTGCAAAAAGTCTATGAAAGTAAAAGAGACCAAATAGGAGCAAGAAAGAGCAGGAGGGGGAGACGAAGAGAGTACGTCAGGCCGTGACTGGGTCTGAGGCTCAATGTGGAGATAAATGTCGCTTCCAACCCTCCGTTGGCCTATACAGCACAAATGGAGCGACCGCTCTCCTCTTATCTTCAGCTGCACACACATACACACGGCTCTCTCCCTCTCGCTCTAGAACAATTAGCTTTATGGTGGCTCAGAGCCTGTGAAATGTCATTCTGCCAGGTAAACTAGCTATTATATCACAAAGGCTGCAGCTGAGTCAATTATACAGCATAGAGAAGAGGGGTAAAGAGCAGGAGAGGAAGAGGAGGGCCCGAGAACCAGGGCAATGAATGCATGAGTTCATCAAAGGAGAGGGCAGAGAGGTCAGCGGTGAGAGAGGCCGGGAGGAAGCAAGAGAAAGAGGAACTGAGATGGAGAGCTTCAGTCCTGTAGATTGCCAATAGTATGCTAATACGACATTTGCATAAGAGGAGACTACATCATCAAATCAAATACTGCACAAATTTGGTTAAAAGGCTCGATATGAATGTTTGCCTCTTGATTTAGTGTCCTTCACTGTAAAGGGAATTGATCGGGTTGGCTGAAACTGAATGTAGTTAACAGGTAATAAACATGCAAACAAACCACGGTGGTTACATGTGATGAATTCTTGTAATTCTGCTTCCCCATATTGTAATTATACTATTGCCACTTCTGTCTACTGCCGATAAAGGAGGTTGGAACCTTCCTCTGTTGTTTTAACTGAGATTTTTACTTTTGTGTTTTTGTGAAGGTTGTTCTTTTCTAACCCGAAGGGTGTTGTATTTCTACAGAGACAAATGTGTGCGTTTGCGCTGCATAATTCAATTTGACCTGGTGAAAAAAATATTCTCCTTCTTCTTTTTTTTTATAATGCAATGTGAACATACTCCAAGTAATATTTCTCCAGTCACAGCTTTACTTACAAAGTACATTGTCATAATGTAGGCAGAATGAGCCCTCTGATTGCTTATACATTATATTATTTGCTCATCATTATTACGATAATGAGCAAGCAGCGTTTTAATGTTGCAGCTGGTATATACTAGTTCAATTGAATACAAACAATAGATAAAACAGACATTGTATGTTTTATTTTCAAAAATCTTAAAAAGTAAAATGAAGTAAAGAAAACAAATATTTCCAAGTCAAAAAAAGTTCAAGGGTCTCAACATAAATAATTAAGTTACATACCATATCTGCAAACGAATATATCAACGTCTGTTCTGTCCTTCACTTGTGATATTGTTGCAGAGCATAAAGACACATCGGAGTGAGATTACGAGGGCGAGTCATGAGGCGACTCTGTTTTCTGAAAGCAGGCTTGTCACAGGCACTGTCCTCTCTGCAGAGTGACCAGATGGAGTTTGATGCTCAGGGCACACAAAGGTGGCCCCCGGGAGCCTCCAATCCTCACCCTTTCACCCCCTAAAGTGGAGCTCTGGATGGCCAAAGGGACCAGATCACTGACTCGTGCCTGCTGTGGAGGCCACTTCCCCCTCCTCCCCCTTCCCTCCTGCAGCGGACAGTGCCCAAATGCCAGCACGTCCCACCTGGGCCTAGCCAAGCCTGTCCCTACTGTCGGGGGCAGGCGTCACACGCAGCGCCCAAAGCACTCACCCCTGACGGGAACACAATGACCCAAGGACTGGCTGGCTGACTGGGCTAGGTACAGATAATACTGTTAATCGTGCAGAGTGGCAAACAGCTTCCCAGAACAATGCAAAACCGGCAGAGCGGTGATTGGAAAATATCTCCCACCACTACCAGACACACACCCCCAACGCAGACATACATGAAGATACGCAGCACGCACATACACTCACACTGATGTGCACTGGAACATGCCCACACATGCCTGCACACGCACACTTTAGCATGGAACATTTCATTGAGCTTGTAGCTACCTCTGGGTTCCTATCAAGCCAAGGTGTTCCAGTCTGATAGAGATGAGAAGAAAAGGAGATTCCTACGTTTTATTCACACAGAGGACAGTAAATCACCAGAAATCCTCCAGCCTTTTCTTTCTTGTAATCTAAGTTGGGTAACAATGAACGCACATTGCTCTGAAATCCAGATTTTTTTTAAACTCTTTCTGGTTGTTGAAAGATATTATACACAAATATGCTGTAAAAGAAGAACCTCTTCAAATATCTCCATACCAAACCATAATTAATATGCAATGGGTCCTCCACTGCAGAAATGTAGTGCATCCTCTGCTATGCTTCCTGCACTAGACCAGTCAGAACAAACAGTGCCACTCTAAGTTGCAGTATGACTGGTGATGTAGAAAAACTATGTGGCGCCGAAGCATGATTATGAAGTCCAAAATAAATGGAAGAAATCGACAACGTATCAAATGAAATAATAAGAATAACACTGCACATTAGTGCACACCAGATTCATTTGTACAGAGACTCTCATGCCAAGAAGAAAGGAAGTCAGGTGATATATTAGGCTGTGAAAATATTGTATTTAAATGGTTGCTGTGGAATCCAATTTTAACCAGTACTATGACTACTAGGACCATTAACCCATTCAATTTAGGACAGGCTACTTCACTAGAATTGTATTTCCTAATTTGTTTTACAAGTGTTTTGCCCAATAATAGTATTAAAATGTGCTTGAGTCCTCTATTCTCTAAGTTCCTGTTGATCTTTAAGATACAAAGGTTATGCATGCGCCTTTATAGACAAGATTTGAATTCAAGTATCTGCACCGGAGTTATATTGGTTCCATTTAAGTAGTTTTACACTTGATATGTGTTGTGTATAAATGTAGTTGGTTCGGTTCAGATAACAGCATTTCATTTGCAGAAAGATAAAATACAGTAATTGTCTGTCTGTACTGTGTATCTCTTTCTGTATTCCTAAAGTTTTCTATGAGTCTCATTTCCTTGCAGTCAGTCAGGCTGTTGGAGCTAATTACTGCTGCTAGCTGCTCAGATGTCGTCAAACTGAGTGGCAGCCTCCCCAGTTCGCCTACATCTGGGGTGTGAGGGACCGTGTCGCAAACAGTCACACGTCCCAGAAATCCACTCTGTTTATCACCTGCTGACATTCATATTCATGTCACTATGCCTTGCCGGTTATAGGATTCTTATGGCTAACTGACCACCGAGGCTTATTCTGCCGAAAAGCAGCTGAAAGCATCCGACAGCTTTTTACCAGAGAGGTTTGTTAACGTGATCTTCATCTTCTGAGTAGCGCTAATCAAAATGCTTAAAGAGAATTTGGCACTAGAGCGGTATTAACATATCTAACGCCAAGGTGGAGGTGCTTCAGAGAAGGTGTTTCTTGTCATGAATCTAAAAACAAACCAGAAATATACATTAAACAAAATGTTTTTTATAAAAACAGGGAGCCAGCCATGCATTTGATTTAACCCAGAGTGTGTGCAATGCAGTGACACAGGCAGGAAATGAAAGTCCCTAAAATGATGATATTATGTGCATTATACGCCATGCAGCATGTTAAAAAAATCATGATCATTGTCATCAAAGTTATTTTCTTATGTATTTTTAATCAATTATATACATATGAGACAACTAATTGAGCTTCTATTTCCATGCAAGTTAACCTTCCTGATGGGATTTGGCCCAACGTCTGCATGTGTGTGTTCACTCATGTGTCTGTGCGTTGGTGTGTGTGTGTGTGTGTGTGTGTGTGTCTCTTCCCTGTTTGGCTCAGATTTTGGCAGCCCTGCATACTCTGCCATGCATACGGAAACATGCAGGAGTGGGCCTGGAATCAAGGTCAGGCCTGGAAAACAATGTAGGAACACTCCTAAGACCTGACTTTCTGCTGAGTTTGGCATTGTGCTGCCTGTCCCCCGAGGCCACAGCCAGGAGTCACCCACCATGCTTATCCAGACCAACCTGTAATGAGCTGCTGGAAGACAGTCCTACTTAGGGATGGCGTTCAGAGACTCTTGGCATGCTGGTTTAGTCGAAGAGACTACATGGTCTTTTGGCACAAACATAAGGCCTACTTCAACCTCCCGTTGATTGAACATTTCTTAGCAGGAGCCTCCATCCTTGGTCACACAAATCCTGAACCTCACACATAGTCGGTCAAAAAACTAAACAACGGGCAAAAGACAATGAATCCAGAACCACATTACAAGTCATTTTCAATGACATTAAATCATTTTGATGTGACATAAGCGTTTCAACCACTACACCATCACAATCGTCCAATCCACATTTGAAAACTCACATTTTACTTCCTCAAAGTGTCAAGAGGCAAGACGGCACAGGCTGAAAGTACAAAGAGATGGAGATCAGAGAGCCCCCATACTACTTTTGTGCTGACCTTAAAAGGAACGGCGCACTGTGCAAACATCTGGTCCATCAGCTGGATCCTATGCATCAGCGGGCACAGGGACACACTGGGACAGGTTGGCGGCTGCCTTTGACAGCAACAGTTAATTTCCAACATAATCAATTTATGTGCAGCTCCATAATAACCATCTGTGTTCTGCAGGAGGAGGACAGTCCTGAGGAACAGAACAGCGCTGGCTGCTCCTCCTCTCCATGAGCTACGCCAGGAGCTAAAGGGAGGAGAAGGAAGTGGAAGAGGCGGAAGAAAGAGAGAGGAGAAGTTAAGGAGATGGATGAGGAGGGAAGGGAGGAGGATGAGGATGAAGGTGTGAAGGGAATAATCATAGGATGGAGAGAAGGGCAGAAGTGGTGATGATCCAGAGAAGTAAAAACTAAGTAAAGACTGAGGGGAGTGAAGAGAAGTAAAAAAAAAGGGAACAAAAAAGTAGCCGATGACGAGGAGGAGGACGACAAGGAAGTGTATGAGGACAGATGATGAAATTAGATGACCTTTTTAAAACATAGTCAATAACAAGGACAATTGGTTCAAGGCCATAAGGTGAGAGCAGATGAGAAAAAAAGCGTCCCTCTCCATCTCCAATGTACCATTTCATTAGATGATGCAAATACACTGAATGAAGAGGGTCTCCGCCACAGCGCCCTGTTTTAAATTTGGTTTTCCTACAAGGTTAGCCCCTTGGCACTTGAAGCCCGAGGCATCCTCATCCACCTCCAATGTCAAATTTTACCAGGGAAGGTGTCACTCAGGCGATTACTGAATCACCTTAGTGAGCCAATTACACTGTGCGCTGTCAAGGCCAATAGAAAACATTGCCTCACACACAGACACCCACAGCTTGGCTCGTGTGAAACAAAACATGAAATCGGAATTAAGCTCAGGTGACCCCTCACCCCACTACATGTAATTTTCATAAGGGTAATCAGCATAATGCGCTAGCTTCTGCAGATGACTTCTGAGATGCATTGACCTTAAAAGGAATGTTTTTGTGAGGGGGCAAACCTTCACATTGCATTTGAACAAAAATGCTGGTCGACAATTTGGATATTCAAACATGCAACAGTCGGATAAAGATTTAAGACGTATGATTTACATGTCATATCCTGTGGAAATGGTGATATTGGTGGGTGATTTAGCTTTCCTATTTGGTAAATCTTAATAAAAATGACAATTATTTCTCTGCTGAGTGAAGATTTTCATCCAGTATTCTGCTGCTCACTGAACACTAAGCCATAACATTTGTTTTTCTGTTCAGGTGAGGAAGGAAATGAGAGTATATTCTGGGGAATTGATGGCTGTCACAACAAATTCACTTCCTCTATTTCTTGGGCAACCTCCCTAAGCAATACACACCTTTACCTACTTTATTTTGAGTGTGTGTGAGCAACAGAAGCAGCTACATATACATCACACACTCGCATAAAAACACACGCACCTTTTGCACACACGTACACACAGATGGGGCTCGAATATCAACTGACATCAAATCCACCTGCCAGTGAGAACCTCAGGTGTGTGATGTTGTATTTTGTATACACCAGTACTGCTGGATCCAATCTACTGGTAGGCCTGAATACAGTCCATCCAACCTATCATGCATTATACATGTGCTGTGTGAATGTCCATGTGTCCCTGTACATCCTCTGCTGTCCTAATTGACATGCAGTGGGCCCTAGCAGCTGTGAAGCTTTTTGTGCATGCACGTGTGTGTGTGTGTGTGTGTGTGTGTGTGTGTGTGTGTGTGTGTGTGTGTGTGTGTGTGTTTGTGTGTGTGTGTGTGTATAGCTCTCAGCAAAGCCCCTGCATCCTCTAGGCCACCTGGACATAATGGCCTTCAGCTGCCACCATCACCACCAATACAAGCAGCAGCAAGAGCTGGGTTAGAGATGCATCTCTAACACGTGCACCCATTTTCTTTTTATGATGTACACACCTACAGTGTTGTTCACATAGCTGTTTGCAAGCGCAAAATAGGCAAAGCATGGAAACACACAATCACAAAAACTACACCTTCTGAGAACACACATATACTATATCTTTAAAGAAAAATGATATTCTTTGTATAAAAAATTGAACATACTGTGTAAGATCTACAGTATATGCTAATTGTTTGATGTTGCCGCAGTGTGTGCATGTACTGCAGGTGTATACGTTACTGTTCTTCATACAGCTGCAGAGACATCATTTTTCTTTGAATTGGATGTTTCATTTGAAGGCCTCTGTAGCAATGGTATAGATACGTTTTCCTTGCATGTCCTTTGTTCGCAGTGTACATGTGATCTAGTCTGTGCATACATGTGTGTATGGGAGGGGGGGTTCGATCTTCCCTTTCTCCTCATCTCCAAGTCTTGATTCTATATTTTTTTTTCTTCCTTTCCTATATCAGAAGCCTTTGATTCTGTCCTGCTTCTCAATTCTTCATGGAACTCCAGCATTTCAAAGAGTTCTTCTTCTCTCCCCTCCTCCTTCCCAGGCGGAGTGCTGGCCAAGTCTGGGAGAGGGACTGCCCATCAGAGGTTGGCTGCTATCAGCAGGGGGCCGCATGTCTCCAATTCAGGTCAGCCTTGGCTACAGACGGGGACTTTAAAGCAAGCCACAACGCGTCCTGTGATCCCAGTAAGCACGCTTGTTAGTGGAATTGATAACGGACCCATACACCTGGGTCCTCTGAAGTTGGCATGGCATTTTAAAGGGGAAGACCGGGAGCCAGGGCAGCCAGCTACCGCATGCAAACGTGTCGAACCGAGGAAGGGAGGGTTGGGGGGAAAAAGGTCTTTTTGGCATGTGACGAAACAGAATATGTTTTGGGGAGCGACCTAGAACATTGTGGAATTATGTACAAATACAGGGCATATGGCATGGAATCATTTTGAGAATCCTAAATATGTTCTGGCTTCATCATGTTACCCCATGTCATTTTCTTGCACAAAGTTTGAGTAAATGAATAACTAAAAATGTACACAAACTTGAATTCCATGTTACATTTTTACACCAACATGATTCAATTGTGTACATCATCTGTGTGTGTGTGTGTGTGTGTGTGTGTGTGTGTGTGGCAGCGGTGCAGCTGATGCAGTATGTCCCAGCATTTCCCTTCCAAACAGCACAAGAGCCATGCTCAGATGCCACATTTATGATAATCAGAGTATAATTCATTTATTGGGTCTACCTTTGCCATGTGTTGACCCCACGGCCATGTTGCCAGCTCACATCTGGCTGCATGGTGTGCCGCTCAGTCCTGGATGGGATTTGCCCCTGGTGATGGGGCATCTGGGAGGCCAGATGAAGCTGAGGCTTGATGAGTGCTTTGTCTATTATGGATATGGGGCTTTATGGAGACATTGACAGCTGCACATTGACAGTCTCCTGAGCAGGAGGCCTGCTCTTTCTGTTGTGGAGAACACAGAGAACAAACACAGCGCTCTGAGTGTTAGCTGGATTCTCTGTCAGCTACGACAGGTTTGAAGTAAAACCTTAATTTGAAAGGAAGAGGGAAGAAGACAGTTTTTTGTTTTGTTTTGGATGAAAACCTTGTATTTTTCAGCCGAGTCATAAAACTGTTAACACGGTTTATTTGACTAATAAACATGTTAAGTAAAATATTCAGTAATTGCAAACAATCTAACATCAATTTAGTGCTGCTGCTAAAAGTCTGAGTGGATAAGATGCAGCTAAAAATTATGCCAACAGGGAAAACGATGCTGCGCTGAATGAACCTATCAGCGCAGCCGCTGTATGGCCTGACGCTCGGAAGTGATAGGTTCTGGGTCGGAGCGCTGGATGGAGAGAGCTCCACGATGAACGCAAATTAAAGATTATCCACCGGCAAGAGACATGTAGCTACAGACTCACCAACCTTCCCTCCTGCCCGCCATTTGTGAAGGATTTGGGGATTTCATAATTTCCTGTTCTTTCTGAAAGGGGGATGGCAGCACCTGGTCCACACAGCTGTACTTCATTTAGAGAGCAATTTGAAAAGAGCGAGGGGGAGAGGAGAGGAGCGGAGCAGCCTTGTCATTAAGGGCTCCAGAATGGCCTCCGTTTGTTAGACACATGGCACAGAGTTAATGCTGCTGAATGGGGAATAGGCGCTGTTGATGCAGTCACAAATTTTTCATAAGTGCTACGACATCTGAAAAAGCCACTCCAAGTGTAGGGAGGGGGAAATTCAAATTTTTCTTATCAAAGAGGGATTTTTTTTGTAGGTAATTGACAGCTGCGGCTAAGATGTAAGCATGCGTTTCGGTCTGCTAAGATGGATATTCTATTTGTGTACCATTTCATCTTTTACACACCTTGAAGTTTGTTGTGTATAGCACTGCTGGAGTTTGTAGCAATGAGTTGACAATGAGAATAAAACCAGATTGTTGGTAAACTAAGGTGATGCAAAGGTTTGTTGTGCGGATGCGCAGCTGCCTCTCCTCTTCAGAGTTGATCTAATTGATTTTGACGTGCACATGTGCAGGGGAGAAAAAAATAGTGAGGCGGGATCAAAGGCAAACGCTTTATTGCCACATCACAGGCCCCTGCTGCATTTTGAATTCTAGCAATCTGTCAAACAGTCAAATAAAATCCTGCGATGAAGAGATGCGCTTCTTTCTCCCTCCCCCCTCCCTTCCTCGCTCTCTCATGCTCTCTCACTCCCCACCTCTCTCTACCTCTCCTGAATCCTTCGCTCTGTCTCTCCTTTTGAGTAAATCTCGAGTGGTAAGTGATGCAAGAGCCATGAGGGCAGCATGAAAACACTGAACCACAAAGGTAAAAACAACTTTCACAATAACTTGTCAGGGACTTGATGTTGTCAGATGTTAAAGAACTAAAACAGGAGGCGCTCAAGTTAAATTTAGCGAGAAATGCCACACATAAACTGCTTTATTCGGCATTGCAGGAAATGGGCCTCTTTTAGTCTTCCCATCAAGAGCAAGTTCATCGCCAATGTTTGTTGACTTTATTTGATGAAAGTAAGAGACCAGAAAGTAGCAGAGCAAAATGCATCCATATGTCATCTTTCAGCTCGTACATCGGCTGGTTCAGGTAGTGATATTTGTAGTAAAATAAACATGAAAAGGAATACTATATTGTCAATGTTTCTCCTCCATTTGTACATCTACTCGATGTAAAAGTACCACACAAATGTACTCACAACAAATCCATCCTTGGAAATGAGCTGATTTCAGTCAAAACTCGTGTGTTATAAATGCTTATTTGACTGCACCCTAAACAACTATGATAGTCCTGTATCTGCAAAATCTGTTTAAATAAAGGGCAGAACAAGAATAGCACACACAACAGAAACTCTCTTGGTTTCACACCTCACAAACACACAATAATGCACACAGCTGTCTTTTTCAGTGGTTAGCCATCTTGACTGCTCAGTGAGCTGTGGGCTCTGTGCTCATTGTTAATGGGATGTTAGTGTGTGGCTCTGAAAGTGTGTGCCTGTGTCTGTGGGCAGAGTGTAATAACAGAAACACAGTTGGACTAACCATGCTGTGCGCAAAATGAGAGGCACAAGGAGGAGATGAGGATAACACACACACACACACTCACGCACACACAAACACACCTGCCAGGTGTGTGAGGAGGCTGTGTGATATGGTGCCGGGCTCCCACAACCGACCAGTCTCAGAGAGCTGTGCTTCACAAATGAGTCAGAAGCAAATCCTGGTAACAAGAACACCAGTAGAGAATATCTCCACTGAGCCCAGCCATCCACTGCCAAAATGCATATTGTATAATACATTTGTTCACTCAATCTCACCTCGGACTGTAAGCCTGTTCCAACATCCAGTGACACTGACATAACAATGATGGATTCCTCAGTAATAACTGGAGCTAAGACGCATCCTTTACAACCAAACAACAACTTGAGGAGATCTGTATGGAAACTTGTGAGTGGGCTCTGCTGTTTGTCAAGTGTGCCTTTGGCAGGGCAGTGGTGGTAGTGATGGCGGTGGGTGGTGGTGGTGGTGGTGGAGGGGGTCAGGGGGGCTCTTGGCTGCTCTCCTCCCTCCTGTCAGCCCCCTCTCTCGGCCAGGCAGGCAGGCTGTGTTGGGCGGCCCGGCTCCTCGGTAGCAGATGCGAGCCCTCATGTCAGAGGCAGGCAGTGGCCCGACGGAGTGCCGCTCGTGCTCATACCTCATTGAGCCATCTCCCCTAGCAGATGGCGCGCTGCTGCGGGCGCTCCTCTCCCCGATAATTACCAGGCCTCGCCACAGATGGAAATGTCAGTCAGCCTCACAGGTCCTGGTTCCTGCCACTGCCTCCGTCCGCGGCCCCTCTACCTAGGCCGGGCTCTGCCAACACTCACCATGTGTTCTGTGACTGCTGACTAGGCAGGCAACAAAAGAGAAATCCGCCCACATGAATATTCATGCAGGGATGTTAGATGGCTAGCTGTAGACCAGGCTGGGCACCAGCAAATAGTTGGCCAGGTGCGGGTTGTGACACCAATTTCCAACCTTTTTTTGTCTTCCACTTCTATACTGTGTCACTGGTCACGTTTCACAAAAAGGTGCAGTGACGTGTGCCTTGATCAATCTCAATGCACACTGGAGAAGGAAAGGTGAAAATATACCTACTGCTTTGTAGAGTTGTGGAATGACATATTTAGGAGATTAGGATAACTGTGTTTGCAAAATGGATTAATTCTAGCAGATGCCAGGACTAACCCCCACTTATCTGTGATAAGGTGACCAGATGTCTCAGCTTGGCAAAGGCAACACTCTCCGAGTTTTATTTCTCGGCGCCAAAGCATCCCCCGAGAAATTTCTCCGTGCATTCACAGATAATCTACCTTCGCAGAGAACAAGGCGACAGGGTTTTGCCTCTTTGTGTATTTGTCCATGTAAGAATTTATGTGGACGTGTTGCCTAGTTGTGGAAAGCTCAAGAAGATTAAACTAAAGTAAATACCTTTGTGCCTAAGTGCCAGCAAGGCGAGGGAAAAAGACAGAGGAAGCAAGCGGCGGTTTACTGGAGATATCACTTTGGCGTAGATATCTTATAATGATGTTTCCCAATAGGAAACAGCAAAGAAATTATTTTCAGACATCTAAAATGAGTATTCCTCCATTCGTTTCATTTACTCTTGTTTTGCATCTGTGTGTATGAGTGTGTTTGACTTTGAGAGAAATACAGAGGTGTTTATTTACTTATTGTACATAAAAAAAACAATGCCTCTAATAATAGTGAAATATAACATGATATCAAGACATGCGTTCTCATTATACATGTTTTTTTAATGCAGCTCCTGTTGCCCCTCATAAAATGTTTCAACTGGGAGTGCTTAAAATCCACAATAATTGATTACAGGTGATGACTATAATTGCACATCATATACAAACAATAACATTTTATCACCTATTATGTTGTTTTATACACTGAAATGTGTGTCTCTCAGTAATATTTCTACTGCTTATGAATCTAGGAAGCACTGTCTCACCACAATGCTGTTCACATGTCACAGAACAAGAGAAACTGGCGGTGGTTAACTGAAGAGGAGAATGGAGTCATACTGAGGAACCCTATAAGTTGAGATGTTTTGCTATTTGCAGAGCACCAATGCTGACAGTTTGGAGTCCCAGCCACAGAGTCATCGTGCAGGTGGTGAGGAGGCCATGCTGTTGCAGAGCAATGTGCATAACAGTTTCAGGAAAGTCACATCACTTCGCTCAAACCTGTCTTGTGGTTTTTGTTATTGATTACGATACAGGAGTGAAGGGTGGAACTTGGTGGCCAGTGAGATGGGACAGTGACGCACTTCGTCTGGTGCAGTCACAGCTTGCATGAACTAAATGAATATATATCTGACTTGTTTTTTGTTATTGAAAGCTAAGTTGTGATGCTCCTACATCTTTGTAATTGAGTGTGTTATAGTTACATTACATTTACTGGATGAAAAAAAGGAGCATAAATAAACTAGGCCCGCTATTAAGTAACCTGCCTTGCTACATATTGTCCAAATATAGTATTACAGTTTAGGGCAATCATTCTATGAAGGGACAAAATTAAGTTTTTGCAAGTTAGCTGCTACACATTTTGACTAAGTAGCCGACAGACTTAAAGCTCTTTTGTCTGCTGCTGCCTGCTGCCTGCGATCAAATTGATTGAAACATACAACCAATAGAATATACCACTTCAGCAGCTGTGATGCATGTATATACAGTTTGGTCCATTGCAGTAACTGCGTTGATAAAGTTTTGATAGTTGAGTGGTGCAGAGGACTGAGTTTCATCATGGGGATTAATTCTAGCCCAACTGCCAAGTCCTCACTCACTGATCTCCTGTTAGTCAGACTGAGAGATGGAACTCTCAAAACATGTGATGCAACATCAGTGCAACGCAGTCAGCATTAAATAACCAGAAGAACCAGCCCCTCTGTAGGACTGAAAGCTGTCAGCATCTCATTAACCAGTGTCAAACAGTAGCCTGAAAAGCAAAAAAGATGATGTTGTAATTAAAATAAAAGTCTAAATCCTATTAGAAGATGAAAAAGAGAAGGATGTATAGTCAGGCACGCTCGCGTACGTCATCGGTCCACATGTTGTTTGATTATCCACCATTCAGCAGCCACTTATAAGGTCTTTTTTTCTAACCACGAGAGTGGCAGTGTTCAATACAACCTCTGATCATAATTAAAAGTGGTCAAATGAGACTCAAGATATCACACCTTTGTGTTGTACAGATGCAGTTCAACAAAATGGCATCAGTCTGCCTCCCTTTTTTCTTTCTTCTTTTTGTCTTGGGCTAACAAAGCTGGCCCCTCATTTCCATTATGCCCATTATGCAAATGAGGACGGATCCCATATTGGTTCAGATGAGTAAAGCAAGTGCAGAGGCCAGGTCTCCTTTAGGACCAAGTGGAAATTTGCACTTAAAAGCTATTTTGTGTGATAAAACAATGGCCCAGGTGCTGTGCCCTTGACCAAGGGCTTTATCGTCTCCTGTGAGGCAGAAAGTTGGTGTCACACCTGTTTCAGCCCTTTCCTGTCAGCTCCTGGCCCGGCTCATTCAGCCTGGTTGGCACTTGAGTTCAGATGATGCTGTCAAAATGAATTAACGGTTTCACTGCTTTCTACGGGTTAGGATTAGCAGCTTTGCTGATCAAAAATGAGTTGCATGTTAGAAGTTGGTGTTATGTGTACATATTTAAGATTGCTGTGGAAAATCATGTGTCGCTATATATTCTACATTTTCATTATCTGCATGTTTGTGTCAAGGGAGCACCACGTTTGATAGATAAACAACAGAGGCCATATGTTATTTGTTCCCTTGTAAGATTGTCTCTCCTCATACAAGCCTCTTGTTAGTCCATGGACAAAGCAAGATCAGAGAGATTAGCAGCCATCACCTAATGCATTTAATCAGTGAATTAACTCAAACCCTATCAAACAATACTGACGTCTGGCACAAAACCACAGAATGAATCACTCCTCGGAGGATTTCCCCAAATAATCTGGTGGGAAACTGATGACTTGAACATAAACTCTCATCTCCAATAAATAAATCAAAAACCCCTCCTGGTAATAAGCTCTGAATTTCACTTTGAATACTCTGAAACAATTCAAAATAGTTTAGATTACCAATCCTTTGATACTGTATTTCATTGACTGTGATCTACTTCGATACTGTCTACACTTTGCTACATTATAAAAGCAATTCTCCTGGAGTCCACAGTTGCCTGGCAACCTCAAAAAGATGACCACCTTCCAGGAAGTCACTGCGACCAGCAAAGAAATAGACCCCCACATGTATTGTCATTTTTAGACTTTGGTTATGGTACTGAATATACAAACTAGATGTAAACATGTAAACATAAGACAAACTAGTGATATTTAGAGGATCTGGCAGACAGATGTTGTTATCAGAGCCACGCTATAGCTTCCCCCTTCTTCCAAAAATGTCACTAAACTCTCTCCAGATTCCTATTGAATAGACAGACATGAGTGTAATATTGATCATCTAACTCAAACTTTTCCTTTAAAACCTCTAAACCTTTTATCTTTAAGAAAATACGATGAATAGCGACTTATATTATACCATACAATTTATATATAGTCATTTTATATGTATATAGATGTATAGATATAGATATAGAAAGAAAACAAAATTGAATTGTAGTACATTTTAGATCCACATGGTGTTCTCTGGCACTCTCATCAGGATTACGTCTTTAAATAGCAGTTAAAGAATGTCAGCTCTGTAGTGAATACACATACAGCTACAAGTTCCCCTTTGGGCGTTGTGCCTAATTATAATTTTGTACTAGTTTGATAAGAGAAGGAGAAACAATGGTTTAAAAAGAAGAAGAAAAAAGTTCTCAAGCAGCTGGAGCCAATTCTTTTCTTATGATGAAAGTGTCCCTTTATCAACACGGATCAAACTATGCAATTAACATTGGGCACAGATAACGTATAAACAGTCTCTTCCGTTTGAAGAGGAAAAGCTGTTCTGTAGCGCGATGCACATTGGCACCGCGCTCACATAGAAATCATTTCACTCCAAATATCACATGCACTCTTTTTTTTTTCTTTTCTTTTTTTCAATCTGTACTGCACTAAGGGCCTGCTGCTTTCACAACCTGTCCTGGAGAGAGAGAGAGAGAGAGAGAGCTGTTTGTGAAGGAGGGAGTGAGCGCAAACAAGAAAAGAAGTGTAGAGTAGTTCAGAGTGGGTGTGCGTGAGTGAGCGAGAGAAAGTAAGAGTTGGGTGACCTTGTTACCAGTTGGGTTGAGTTGGACAGGCTGGTAGGAGGTTGCTGTCTACGGGGAGGGACAGACAGATGCTCGCTCTTCTCCCTGGGCAAAACATCTCGCCTGGTGCAGGCAGCACACAATCTGGCCCGGGCAGCTGTAACCCTAATGATCACTGGTGGCGCTGCACCTGACCGACCGACCAGCTCAACACTCACTCAGCCCTCCCCGGCCTCTCCGTCTCCGTTTTGACCTCCAACGCCTCCGAACTCTGAGTGGAAACTAGTTGTGTTCGCGGAGCATTGAGTGAAGATGGTGAAGAGGTTGATATAAAGGTGATGGGGGGGGAAACAAAAGAGGGAGAGGAAGTATTGAGCGAGATAGTGGATGCATGTTACAAGCAGGGGAAATGAGTAATCAAGGCAAGCTATATGGATATCAGGACAAAACAAGTCAAATATACAGTCATTCTTAAAATGAATAGATCAAGGAGGTGGGGTATAAGCACATGTACAGGGTGAAGAAATGGAGGATACTGAGGAAGGGGTTGTAAGGAGCGCCCATGCTCCCCTCCTGCTGCCACTGATCCAGGCTGAGCTGCTTATCGGGTCTCTCCCACACCGCTCTCTGGTGTAAGAGCTCAAACTCCCGGGGCTCCGACTAGCTGCCTGCAATGTGTCTGGCTGGGTGTACAGTGTGTATCTATGGATGGATGGACGGAGATGAATGACGAGATGCATGTATATGTGTATTGTGATGGCTTAACAATGACTGGTATATTAGTCACAGTATGCGTATGGCTCGGAGATTAATTGACAGTTGTCCAATACCTTCAGACCAACTGATGAGCAGCTGTGTTTGGTTTAGTCTACACTCTAATATAATGAAAAAAAACATATCAGACATTGTCAGGAATGGAACAATAAAGGCATGGATGTACTATTTTTGTCCCTGGTGTTAACACATCAGCTTTAAACAAGGCAGATTCATTCTGTGTCTCACACTAAAACATATTTAAAAAAAAGCATGTGCAGGGCAAAACAACTGTATGATGTTCTAAAAAGAAATAAAGATCAAAACCTAATCAAAATCACATCAAATGATGAAATGACATCATAAAATACAGATATATTGAGATACTTTCAGCTATCACGTGTATTTAATAATGAGGATGGAGATTTAGGAGAAGAATGGTCACATTAAGCCGCTTAATGAGTTGCACTTACTTTCTAAAACTGCAGTTTTAATCACACAATATTGCTCATGGCAACTTTATGTAGGCAGCTTTAATACTGACTCCTCTGCGTGGCGAGGATTAACTAACTAACTCCTCTGAAAGCTGATTTATGCTTCATAATAAAGAAGTAACGTTATTTTATGTGATATTAAGTAATCGTTGTACAAGTTAGTCCATATTTCAGACAGAAAAAAAAGACCAGACATGTTCTGATTAAATATTCTACAGTGTTTGTTTTTTTCACATTTCAGAGGAATTATGGTTTTACCAAATATGTTTTTGTTCAGTGTGCAAATTACGAGTTGTAAGAATCCTAATCCATATTAATCAAAGCTAAGCTGTTGTTTTCTCTAGCAAGCATCACATACACACATTGTACATAAAAGGTCATCCAAAACAACCTCCTGTGGTAAACATTTTAATCCCAATAAATCGCTAATTCAGCTCATCACGCTATCCACTCATTTAACTGAGACAGTGCTATCTGCTTCCTGAACCTCAGACATGATTTAAAGAGAATGATAGAGGATTGTATTTTTTCTGTTCCAGTGAGCACTTTCAAAAGGGGGTGCTAGTTATCTGCATTTGGTTCCTCTGCCTGCGCTGCACTGAAGGGGTTGGACTGAATTACAGAGTATTACAATGGAGGAATAGAGGATGGAAATGATTCAAAGCTAAACACCCGAAGATAATGCAGTCTTTACTTCTTCTAATTTTTTAAAGAATGTTTACACATAATCTAAACAGATTTTTCTGGAAATTATTTAAAGTATGATATGATATGACATATTTTAAGAGAGAGGAATTTCATCGTTACTGAATGTATTTCAAAATTTCCACAAAAAAAAAGACACATAAAAGTGTGTGTTTTTGTTGACAGAGGCAGAAGGAGCAAGAGAGCTGTAGATGTCAGAGAGGAAGAGACAGAGAGCATCTGTGAGTGAGGGAGAGGACGCAGAGTGAAAGCCTGAAAGTGCAAGAAGGGGGATCGCGGTAACCAATGTGTTTGCAGATCAACTTGGGCCAAGAAAGTGTCCGTGGCTGCTGCTCTGTGTATCTGCCTTGCCTGGGTGACACCAGTGACATAGACATTTCCCAGCAGCCTCCTTGCTGTCCTGAGCCACTGCCGCTCTTCCGGGAGCCAAACACACACACACACACACCGCCACACACTATCTCTCTGTCTTTCCCCTCTCCAGGCCAGGCAACAGGCTCTGTGTTAGCCTAAGCAGACCAGGACTGTCAGAACCATATGACCCCGACAGGCCTTCTCAAACTGCGCTGCTGCTCCGTAATCATACTCCGCCGGCCAAGACTGCTCATGTTCACAGTATGTTTCCAGCACACCAGTTCCTCCGCTAGCCTGGCTTAGTGATATGTGGGGGTCTATGTGCTGCCCTTGTGTGCTGAGATGTGAATGAGATCATTTGAAAAATGGACAAATGTTGAAAAATCATATAGTCATCTCAGATTAATCAGCCAAAATATATTAAAAAAAAGAGAAATGCGTCCCTTTAAGAAAGGTATTTTTGTTATATCATGCATTAATAACTTTTTAGACAAATGAGTGGACAGATGAATGGACAGACAGACATGCCGGCTCAGGATGCTTAAAATCCTCCAGCAAGTTCACATCCTCCTCCAGCAGCCCAGCTGTCTATCTGCCATGTTTTCTTTATCAACCCCTCGTCATCCGGCAGCCCTGCACATGACCAAATTAGTCCCAGTATCAACCGTTATCTGGCCGCGGATGGCCTGCCTGCCTGCCTGCCTGACCAGAACCACTCTCTTCCCAGCCCTCTGCTACAGGGACTGAGGAAACCCAGGCTACGGATCCTGGGTTTGAGCCTCAACAGACTCCGCAGAGCTCCGGCACAAGGAAAAAGGCCTCGCTTCCTTTTAAGGTGGCTGGACTTGCTTGGTTTATAAATATATGAGATATAAATTATATATTTATATACCAAGTGAGGGTCAGTCGGTTCCCTGAGGTAAAATGAAAAGCGCTGGGAAGGTGGAGGAAAAATAATAAATGAGATTGTTGGGGCATAGACCCGGGGATATTTGCTTACTTTAGGTTCTGCCGGCAGCAGATGTACAGCGACCTTGTAACTTTGAATTTCTGGAATGGCTGTGCTCAGTGGACGCCCTGGCAGAGTGCTCTCTCCTGCATAAGCAGAGCTGAGGGAAGATTAGAATTTGCACTTGGCTGGCATTACTACATGAGTCACTCATGCCCTGCATGTGACGTCTTAAGTAAGTTTCAAGTAGCAAAGTCTCAAAGTAAAAGATTAGCCACTGGCATATGTATTCATCTTAATTCATGTTGCATTTTTCTTCTTGAGCTTTGCAGTCCCATGACCTTAGGTGCACTGGAGATTAGTTTCAATTTCAAAACCACTTTCTGAAAAACTTCTCATGTTTAATTAAAGCAGCTAGTACTCTATCTGAAAAAGTACAGATAAAGGAGTGTATGAAAAAATGATACAAGGCACTGCAGCTGCCTGTCTCTTTTATGTGATATTCAGGGTAGAAAATATCTCAACTGGAGTTCAAAGAACATATAAAACAGGAGCACACAGCGTACATGCAAAGTTCCAAACACATGCAAATGCATACATACACACAAATACACAAGGCGCTACAAAGGCCCAGCAGAGATGGGGAGAGTGTATGTCGGGGGGACAGGAGGGATGCAAGGAGGTGCCAGAGACCACAGCACACTGTCTGTGCCAAGCAGAACTGAGCGCCCGCTGCCATCCAAACATAAATAAAGTGCTTTTGGCTCCCTGCAGCCACCAGTGTGTGCCGTGCATCCGCCAAGCATGTTTTTTTTCTAACAAAGTTAAAAACAGGACAAATTTGATGCAATCACTTGCTGGAAATAAATATGTGCCACGTCTTGGACAGATAGGGTGTGAATCAGATGGTCGGTCAGTTATTAAGTTTCATAACATAACTTCAGAATGGATTTCCTCCTCAGACTTTTAGAGCCTTGGAGGGGAAAAGACTCAAATTGGGCACATTAAACAAGTTTCTTTTTATTTACTTATTTGCAGCTACAACAGGATGCCAACAGGAGTTGGACATATTGAAGCATATAAACTATGCACTGATCACAGGGGAAATGAGGCTCAAATGTTAACGCATTGAGCTATTATTGCTACGATCTCTTTCAATTTCCTTTCTAGTAATTAAGAACAGTGCTGAGTTTCAGCTAATCACACCAGACGCATCACTATTTCTGCTTAGTTTTTTATCTATTTTTTCGGTGCATCAGAGGCTGTGTTTGTAAGGATGTGTTGGTGTGTATGCACGTGTGTGAGTGTGTGTGTATACAGATGTTTCTGTTCCAAATACAGTAGGAGCAAGCTCAAATCGTGGCACCGGCACCTCGTATAGGCACTTCCTGTGGCACCTCTAGTTGCCACTAGTTTTTTGTGACAAGCTGCCACAAAAAACGTGGCAGCTTGCCACAACAACTAGTGGCAACTAGAGGTGCCACTAGTTGTTGTGGCAAGCTGCCACAAAAACTAGTGGCAACTAAAGGTGCCACTAGTTTTTGTGGCAGCTTGCCACAACTTTGCGGCATTGCCACAACTTAATCGTGGCACCGGCACCTCGTATAGGCACTTCCTGTGGCACCAGGCATCAGGTGCCACTAGTTTTTGTGGCAGCTTGCCACAACCATGTACAATATTTTGACACTTGAATAAACAATAATCAAATACAAAGAAAAACAACTATTTGTGGCATCTGGTGAGATGCCCAGATGCATAGTTTAAGGATGTCAGTAGTCAATGTTGTACTCCCTAGAAGCAGCATTTCCATCATGTGGTTTTTGCATTCATTTGCAAGGTTTCCTTCTGAAACCAGTATTTCTGCACATATTGAAGATGAGTGTTATTGACCCATTTGGCCACAAGAGGGAGTTTACCTTTGTGTGAGCGCTTTTGTCAGGAGTAAACACATGCAGGTATGTTTCTCTTTTAAAATGTTTTTTTCTGAATTTATAAATCCACTGTGCATTGTAATTCGTTAGCATAGCCGTTCATTCATTTTCTGTTTTGATATTGGTTGAATAAATTAAAGATTGGTATTCTGGCTATTGAATATCTATTGAATCAAATATCTGCCTCTACCTCGAATTTAACTCATCATTCATAATTCTCCAACCAAATCTAATATTTATTATGTAGGACTATTCATTTTTTGGTTCGACTTAAGTATTGTAATGTGAATAATGTCATACAGCCTTCATAATAATTGATATTCTTTTGTCAATTTTAATCAAGCCATTCATTTTTTTAACTCCTTACTAAATCAGACCAAAAAAATCAATTGACTGTGCTGTAATTGAGAAATAAGCCAGGTATGCATTTGCAAGTTATGTACAAAGTCTTTATTGGTCTTTAAATAATGCATTTAATCTCTCTTTTTAATTTAATCTCTCTGGATCAGAAGAAATAAACGCTTTAGGTAGGTTTTTATTCATTGGTTTAAACTCAACAGACAAAGACTTTCAAGCTTGTTTTTATTATTATAATGAATACAATCCATAATATCCTACTGCAACAGAACTAATAATAATTAGTAGTAGTAATATTAATGATATGTGCACTGCCATCCTGTAAATTATATGAAATCAAACATTATTAGTTTATGTTCCACATTTGAATATGCTTATTTGTCATTGTCTTTTATATGAGATAATGACATTTGTTTACAACAACTTGTTTTTATATTTACTGTAACAACAGTAAATATTTCTCTGATATTATTAAGTTATTTTTTTAATTGGCCTTGCTTTTTAATCTTCTTAAGCATTACTACCAATGGGCTTCTAATGGGCCTCAGTGTCTCCCTCCAACACTCTCAACAGTACAGCGGACAGTAGGTGTGGATGGAATCACAACCTTGAGTTGCCCTGGTGAAAGAAATTGCCCGTACATAATATAACATCGCCTTGTTATGAATCATCTGATACAGTCTATGAACGTGTATAGAGAGCTTGAATTATATGATATGTCCATGAGCTACGTTTTATGACCAACACTATTTACATAATCAATATTTAAATGGTTACCAGATTTGTCGTTGAACATTGACGTGTATATCTTCTGTAGCGTAGGTTTCCCTTCAAACCGGTAAAGGTAGGCGTTGGGCGCCCAGTCTCCACCCAGTCTTAAATATAAATGTTCAAATTATATTTGACCATTCCTAGATTGCCTCTTTGGCGCCACCCTCTTTTCTCTGTCAGGGAGGGAAAGGGCTGTTCTCTGCTCTTAATTTTCCCTTTCTGTTACAAACTGTATTTATTTTCTTTTTATTTGTTCAAGAGGGACAATGTACGTGTATTGGATGCCTCGTTAAAAATAATGATAAAGAACCTTGCAAATGAATGCAAAACGACTGACATCCTTAAACTGTGCATCTGTGCATCTCACCAGAAGCCACACATAGTGGCAGGCAGTTGCCAAAACATCTTCTGAATCTATCCTGCAGCGATGACAGCTGTGGCCACAAATACCTGCCACAGCGGCCTTCTAGACTTGAGCTAAATATTCAACCAGAAAACTATTGTTGTGCCTCAATGACTGTCTATGTACCACAATATAGCCTAATTAATAGACCTGTGTTTAAGATTTGACCAAGGTAGGTTGATTGACATTTTGATTATAATGGTATTCAACTAATTCTTAACTGAAACCTAACCTATATTGTCAATACTTGTATTCTTAAGAGCACTTCATGATTTATGTTCAGCAAAAAATGACACAAGATTAGTTAGGGAAAAATATTTTTCATTATCAAACAACAAAGTGCAACAAATAAAGTGCTTAAACAGTAGCCTTTTAAAGCAAAACAATAGATCAACACATACATAAAATAACATAAAAATGAGGTATTAGAAGGAGATCAAAAGCTGGGTAGAACGCGCGCCTGGAACGCGTGTCTGGAACGAACGCGTCTGGAACGAACGCGTCTGGAACGAACTCGCGCTGGAAGGAACGCGCCTCGGTCCAAAATCAGAATTTATTTTTGCCGTGAGAAATTGGTTGTGTGGCGTGAGTGCGTGTGAAGACATGCAAAAGCATGTGTCACACGGCGAAACCGTGAGAGTTGGTAGCTCTGATAATATATACCTTCCAGGACCTTAAGCAAGTTGCGGCACCGCTCTCTCTAACACAGGCAGATGCCTCAAAAACTAGTGGCACACGAGGGGCAACTCGTAAGCGCCCCGCCACCTGAGACGTGCCATCGGAAATTCTGCCTCTAAAGTAGTGGCAGCTTCCGGAACAGCGGCATCTCCCTCTGGCACCGCGGCACCTCCCTCCGGCACCGCGGCATGTGCCTCCAGCACTGTGGCAACTGAGCGGTGCCACAGGAAGTGCCCGTACAAGATGCCGGTGCCGCAATTTGAGCTTGCCCTCTCTCTCCAAATAGCCCCCGGCTCTATTCCCACTCTTCACCCTTGTATATCAGTGCTCACTGATTACGGTTCTGATGACACTGCTTCTTGAACAAGGCTCACACTACTGATGCTGCCCTGGCCGTTGACTTGTGTGGGTAAAAAGGCACATTGCCATGTCAGCACTTTCTCTTCCACAAGTTGGCCTGCTACTCACATGATCATCCAGATATTCTCTGTTTTATCTCGTTCTCTCTTTCAATCTCACGGTGCATTTCCACACCTCCACCCATGCCGACTCTGTTTGGTCTCAGATAGCTCCCTGCATGTAGAGTAAAGCCCCATAAGCCCCTGCTCTACTTCACACCCTGGTTGGGTTACTACTGACTTTAATACCTTGAGATCAAAGTTGTGCACAGAGTGTAAATCCGCAAGTGGAGGAATAAGCTGGAGGAATCCATAGTGGCAACAGTCACTACTGCTAACGCTCATATGGCACATAGCAATAACACAAATAATGCATCTGAAGCCAATGTCATGTGGCTTCACAAAATAAGTTTAAATGTGAAGCACATACTTGAATATGCTTAAGAAATCATAATAATTTACTGTAAATTGAATAATTCATATGTATAACTGCACTACTATCAAGACTAAACTCCTTGGTATAAAATCCTCTGTGTGATGTGACCAAACTTAATTTGGACCACCAGGTTCCTTCGACTGAGTGTCAGGTTACACAGACTGCTTTAGTGAAATCCATCTCCTCATGTGGAAGCTGCCTGACTGGCTCGCTGGCTGGCGAAGGGAAACCCTGGCCGGCCTGCGATCGCTCTGATGTGGGGATTTCTTCCGGCACCGGCCACTCAGCTCCATTCCGGAGCAGCAACTCCAACAGGAAGTAACACATTAACAGAACAATCAAGTTCCTTGTTAGGGAGCTTTACACCCCCAGAGCATGCCATTAACACCACTGGGGGATCTGGTCAGCTGATAAGGCCTGACGGAAGAAAGCCACAGTAGACTTTGCAGGTTACAAAGCTATGTAGGTTAAAGCGGAGGACAGGGATGGCTGCATTTTTTAAAAACATCTTTTGAATTAAATATTTAAAAAATAATCAGCACCTTGGATTATTGTTCAATAGCCAACACTAATATACGATGTCAGAACAAATACAGGTTTCCTGCTTGCAATACAACACCACACAATGCTAATGTGGCTTAGCATGTTTCCAATCATTGCATGTTGATTTTAAAGAATAAATCTGGGGATTTTCCAAACTTGTTAAAACATTTCATGAAAAGACCAAATCAAATGAATTGGATCTATGAACAAAGCCCGGGACCCCCACTGACTCTCAATTTCCCTCCAACCCCCTTGCACATCTTTTCTTTTCTTATTAAAATACACTTGCCTTTTATTTTATATATATAAGATGTATGCTATATATACTTGTTTTAAAGTACTGTTATCTATTTGTTGTCTACCATATTTATATGTTTATTGTTATGCACCTTCACCTCATCAAATCCCTTGTATGTGCAACGTACTCAGCCAATAAACAATTCTGTTTCTGAACTTGTATTGTTATTGTTTTTTCTCTGGGTCATACGCCTGCATTGTATAGCCCAAAAACTGTTGCACTGGGGGTCCATGTCCTTTCATTACCATGAATATGGGCACTATAGTTTACTTCAAGTCAACCCATACATCTTCCATCAAATACTCAATGACCTCCCAAATCCGCAGCAGATTATAGCCCCAAATAGTGTCTGAGTAACGTTTGATGATAACTTAGCTATTTAAATGATTTCACCTTTTTTTAATAGAAGAGTATATTTGCAAACTAAATATGTTAATCTTCAGTCAGGGCGAATGGGTTTGGGTTGAAAGCCAAGAGTTGAAGACAATGCTGTAAACATGACGCTAGCAGCAAAGCCAGGAGGAACAAGGACTACAGCGTGCGATACTCCCTTTTTTCATTCGCCAATTCATTCCTTGCTTTGCTGAAACCTCATCACGATGATGTCATGTGTTACATGAGAACTCCAGCGTCATGTTCAAACTCTACAAATGATCTGTGGCAAGCTGTGATGACTAACACCACTCCCAGCAATCACCAGATAAACCAAACTCCTGAAACTAATAGCAATGAGATGTAAATCTCCCCATATTGCAAACCAAGAGACCATCAAGGCTGACTCAGTGTTTGGCATAGCTCTAAGGGATCTGTTGAGAAAATACCGTTTGGTTCTTGTCAGATAGCATTCATGTGAACATTTGTAAGATTCCCAGAGCTCCTTAAAATATCTTATCTAATGGGCTATTTGCTTTTCAAATATCTATTGTTGAGGCAGATATTTAAAATATTCAGTTTGGTATCAGCTGTGACGACATTGTATATGATGTGAGATAACAGGGCTTGTTGTACCACACAGAAGGACACAACACAAGATAAAAGAAGAAAAAGCTATTTCTCTCTCCCTTCTCATCCCCTCCCCCACCTCTCTCCAGACTCCAATCTTTGGAGGGGAGGAAAGCACAGCCGTATGTGTGGCAGGTGGACTTCCTGTCTTTGTAATTAGAACCAAATTAGGTTAAATTGCAGCTCTTCCCCCAGCCCACAGTCCATGGAGAGTCTCTGACCCTGCACCTCGAGGCACACAGAATTAGCCCAGCCACACACTGGGAGCCTAATGGACAACCGTGTACAGCGCGGCTGCAGCTCAGGAGCTAGATAACACCCTGCACCTGCAAATATCACACATCCCATGCCCTCTCATCATTAAACCTTGCATTATATAGCTCCTGAATGTTTACACAGTAGGGCTGCTGCTGCTGCTGTGGTTGTGCAGGTGGGGCTGGGATGTGAATAAAGCTGGGGTCCTATTGGTTTGAGATGGAGTCTTTATTTTGGGTGTGAGCAAAGCTCTAATTGAAGACTGATGGATTTACATTAATTTCCTCCTCACACCTGCCTCCTTTATCTGCTCTCAGATAGCACGGAAGCGATGGGTCTGCTTGGCAGGACCGCCAGCCTTTCTATTATGAATAATGGGCAGAGCCGAGCCCATGCCTCTCTTCAACGTACACAACCACACAGAACACTATTATTCAGGGCAGTTGGTAGCACAGTAGCGAATGTACCTGAGATACTGTGAAATCCAGCCTATTTGGGCTGCCAATAAAAAAAGAACAAAACAGGTGCAGCTCCTCTCCCGCTGTTGTCTGTGTACATTCCACACAGCTCTGCCTGGTCAACAGTAGCAGTAGCTTTTTCAAGGGACAATACTGAAAACAATAGTAACTAAAATAAGTTTGTCCATATTTGTAAAATATCCAGCGCAAATGTATCAGAACTAACCACATATTAGAAATAACCACTTGCACTGACTACTCTGTTGTCTCTAATGTCTTTTTTTAATGTTTATCTTGTTTATTGTATATAGTATGTACATATCTACGATGAGAGCAACGTGTAACCGCAGTCAAATTCCATGTATTTGTACACACACATGGCCAATAAAGCTGATTCTGATTCTGATATTATCCTCTCTGCTGTTAGTTTGAAGTTTGAAGGTTCAAATGAGGGGAACATTAAACCAGTTCCTCGTCTGTCTTATTGGTGTTGGGGGTTCAGGGGTGGTATCTGACCTAACATGGAGTCTCAAGGCTGGGAGGCCAGGGGCTAATGCTGAAAAGCTCCAAGCTGTCAGAGTTGACTGACAGAACTAACTGCTCCACAGAGATGGCGGAGGAGAGGCGGAGTGGGGGACAAAGCAAACTGCTCTGTGAGGAGAGGGAGGGTGAGAAGGAGAGGCAGCAGGAGGAGGAGGAGCAGGGGTGGAGGCGCTAGGAAAAAGAAATCGTGGAAAAAGAGGAGCATGATGTCTCCTCCAATGGTTCAGGGCAGACCCCACCAGCTGGAGAATAATTGCTGAGTTGGGGAAGGGAGAGGAGAACAGGCTCACATGATTGACTTGTCATTGATCATAATCTTAATTGCATGCATCCAAATCCCCTGGGTGTGATTTGTCCACTTGGCACGTGTGAGTGTGTGTGTTTGTTTGTGCTTGCATGTGTGTTTATGTGT
Organism: Taurulus bubalis; assembly: GCF_910589615.1. Taxonomy (NCBI): domain Eukaryota; kingdom Metazoa; phylum Chordata; class Actinopteri; order Perciformes; family Cottidae; genus Taurulus; species Taurulus bubalis. The sequence continues at coordinate 6,991,509 of NC_136589.1, read as the reverse complement.
TTGTACACGCAAAGTACATATGTGTATGTATTAAATGTCAGCATACATTGTTGAACTAGTACATCTTAAGGCAAAGAGCAGAGTAGTTTGAGCTGAGTGTCACAGTTCTTGTTGTAGCACATATGGGTCTTTAAAGGCCCAATCAGTCTAACAAATTTTTAGGCTATAATTACAACTTGACATTGTTGTGCTTCTCGACCTAGGTCAACTGGAAATATGAACCTGTTTTTCTCCTGTATTTCCAAACATTATGTTTACAAACCTGTAGTTTAACAGTTTGGGAAATAGGCTCATAGCTTTCTTTTTACATTATTTGTTAGATAAGACGATCAATACCACTCTCATGGCTGTTGTGTGCTGTAAATATGAAACTACTGTCATCAGCCAGTAATTAGCTGAGCTAAGTATCAAGACTGGAAAAAGGAGGTAACAGTGAGTCTGGCTCTGTCCAAAGACAACAAAATATGTGTAATATGTAATACGCTTAAAACACTTAGAACACGCTTAGAACATACCAGAGTCCTGGAGATCAAGAAATAGTCCAGCACATGACCCTGCCGTAATACCGGAAAGTGACGTTTTTACACTTATGCTAAGCAAAGCTAACTGGCTGCTGGCCGTAGCTTCACATTTAGTGTACTAACATGAGAGTGGCATTAGTCTATTCATATAAAACCCTTGGCCAGAAAGCCAATAAGTGAATTTCCCAAAATATAAACTGTTTCCTTCAGCGGGATCAGACAATTATGATTTAATTATGACTTAAATTTAATTATGAATCAATTTGGGAAAAACTTTAGGGGTGAACTGAAATGTGGCTTTGAGATTCTAATGAGAAAGACAAATTACAAAGAGCCTTCTTATCTGTTAGAAGTCAAATAAAACAGCGTGAGAGTTAAAAACATGGTGTGCAGCTTACCAGATGTTGCATAACAAAGAAGTATTTTGTTGTTCACCATTTAACTGAAATGCAGTTATTATTAATAAGTTGTTAATGTCTAACGTGTCCTGATTGTGTTATGGAGCGAACCATAACACAACCTTTTAAAATATTAGAATACATGGACATAGCATTGCGGACATTATTTGTCAATGCTGATTCAAATTCAGTTTAATGATTTACAGATGTTGCAAAACACAAACCTTTACTTAAAATGTACTTTAAATGGCAGGGTAAAGAAAATAAAGTCATTGGAGCGTCAATGGAAACGTCAGGAAAATCTTTCATGTAGATTGAGTAAGTGAACCCACTGATTCATCCTTCATTCCAAATACAGCATGTTTCTTATTAGTGACTTGACAGAAAATTATTCAAAAAAATGATCTCACTCAGTCTCACACACACACACACACACACACACACACACGCACAAACAAAAGTATCAGCTTTCTTCCATGCGTTTTCTTGTTTTATGGAAGGATTGCTGTGTTGTTAAACAGCAATCCGACAGTGAGAAACTGACCTTTCTTTAATGCTTTCTTTTAGCATTTGCACAAATTGGATTTTCATGTACAGGCCCTGGTGAGCACATTAACACAAAGGCCAACAACTGGAATAGTATTGTCAATGCCAATGGAATTACTGTGTGGCTAGCAGGAAAAAAATACACACCACTCTGCTATCGTACACACTTTGAACACAGGCTTAACCTAACTTGCTGACACTTTGGATAATATATAGACCTTGACATGTAGGCCTATTTGAATAACTGCATCTGTATATTATAGCCACTTTAACCTTATTCTGATAACACAAACGAAATGTCTTGTAAAGGACGGTAAAAAATAGCTTTATGGTTAATGTGCATGTGTGTATGCATCTGAATGTGTAGCCATGTGTGGCGTTTGTTCATAGCGACTGATATTTCTGTGTGTAAGTAACCTCAGGGACCTCAGCTGTGGGACAGCAGGAGGGTCCACAAAACACTGGCCAGTCATGTGACCTTTGACACATTACAGCCATGTGTTGGTCAAAACAAGGGAAAGCAGATACTGTGACAAGACAATGTTTGAGAAAAGGCAAGAGTTGAGCTGTTTAGCCAGTTTTTTAAAGGGTTGGTTCACCAAAATTACAAAAAAATAGATTTATAATTCACCTGACCTTCTTGAAAGACATTTATATAATGTTCCAATACTTTAACCACTACAAACACTTCCATTGTATTGGGGTGGAAACGCATACCTTGAAACCTGGACAAATTACCACCATGACACATTTTTTTTAAAATAATTTCTCTGAACTGACCCTTAAAACAGATACTCATGCAGACACTGAGCTCAATGAAGAGTATACTCCCGTGTGCAAAACTACATCCATGTGCCCATTTGCAAGTTATTGGGGGTAGAGCGAGAAGGGGGGAGAGAAAGAGAGAGAGAGAGAGAGAGAGAGAGAGAGGGAGAGAGAGAGAGAGAGAGAGTATATGCGTCAGCTGCCCGAGAGAAGCAGGAAACAGGACAAGGTTAATGTTCTATGACAGACAGAAGCCAGCAACTCTCTTTAATGTTGCTCCCATTAGGGCGCTCCCGGTGCTTGCATCCCACTCTAGCATCCTTTAAAAGACGCCTCTGCCAACAACTGGTGGGAGAGCAGCAGCGTGCCAGCTGCCAAACATGACATTTGCTGGCTAGGCCACTGAACCCCAGCGGGTGACATCTGCAGAGCAGCCTTTCATCCCCTCGTTGGGTACCTGTGTGGCCCCCGGCCCCTGAGAGCCAGGATGAATGCACTCACTCTTCCTCCCAGCTGGGTTCCTCATAGCCACAGGGCCACAGCACTGACACACATGCACACAGACAGATATACAGTACAGTACACGCACACGCAGAAACATGCAAGTACATGTGTGTGTGTGTTGATGCACCCACACACACACCAATATATATTACTCACACAAAAGCACACAACCTCTACCGCTCAAACACCTCTATACAACAAACAGCTTCCAGCGTCAACATCTGCAGCTCTGGGGGCTGCTTTTGTTTCCCCCTGTCGTTTCATCATCAGGGGCTGGCAGTCAAGTTGCGCTGCTATTGTTGTTATTTCAACCACCGGCCCTGGCAACTGGCAACTAGCAACACTATCACATCCTCACCAGGGTTTGATCAAATATGCAAGTTGAGGCTGGGTTGGATGAACATGTGGTAGCGGAGGGAGAATAACAGTAATAGTAGAAACATATACATTCAAATCAGTTGGAAATATGACTCAGACATCTGTCTACAATTGGTTTTATCTTGTGGTTCATCTTAATGATGTATAAATCTGCTGATTTGCAACTCCTTGATGTTTGAGTTTGCCTATAATGAGCTGGTTGTAAAATAAAGAATTTGTGCAAAAGCATTTTCAAGTAATAAAATAGTAGCATTGTTTTCCCCATCCCAATCATGTCTCTAATTTCAAAACAGTAATGGCCCACTTCCCCTCTTCCTATTCCAGAATGGTTTGATAAAACAGCTGATTGTCAGGCTTCATATGTCTCGAAAGTGTCAACTTGTTCATCAACACTGGCAAAGTGCTCCTGTTTCTCTTCGCTATCTCTTTAATCAGGCGTGATCTTTGACCACTTGTTGTTATGAGTGGTTCTGTGTAGGGGTTCTGCTCCCGGCTGACATCCCATTAGCCCCACATTAGGAAATTCTAATCACTGTGCCACCGGGACGCTGGGACTCACAGCTCCTATTTCACTTAACCTCCAGCAGGAGAGATCAGACTCTGCGTCTCAATGTTTGTCCCTAATTACCTCCCTACAGTGAGCTGCCACACACAATTTAATCCAATTTTCATCCCCTCTCATCTTTAACATCTCGCAAAGCAGTCGCACATGCATGCTATGGTTTGTATCTACAACCCATATGCTTCCTTCCTACTGGTGCCATAATCACATGCATAATCAGCACTTGAGCTGACACTCAACGCTTTTTAATGTTTTGTTTTCTCGTCGATCACGTTCTTTCAAATGATAATTGTTCCATGGGAGCATTTCTCTGTCTTTTCTCCTGAAGTTGTTTTGCAACAAGGTTTCCAGAAGAAACAACCTCTGTTATGCTGTAAAGAAATACAATGATTCATTAAAGAAAGTCATGAAGCATACCCACATATTTAGTATGGGAAATTACATATCAAGGGTAAAGTTTAGTGATCACTAATTTGTTTCCTAACAAATAATATCTCATGCCCTGTAATGTTCAAATGAGTTCCCTTAAATTCATAAAGTCTGCTTTCAAATGACTATTGTGCACCTTCAAATGATTAAAGTGTGACCTCAAAGGAAAGTTATTAACACGCATATATAAATGTAGTCAAATTATTCATTCATGGCATACAAGTACTAAATGCAACCCTTACATTTCATAATTATTTTGTCTTCAACTTAATGGGGACACATGGCTCACTGGCATCATTAGAGTTCACAGCAAAACGGTTGAAGGGTTTAAAAGGGCTGGCCGGCGACTGTAAATCATCTGTAGGTTTACTGGCCGTGTACAGATGTGCAAAGCCCTTTATTGGAAAGGCATCCACTCCCGGACGGACCCAGTGTGTGCTGGGATTGACTCCAGCCACCAACAAACATGCAGGGGATGAGCATTGGGAGTTCAAATTCCAAACTAAGTCTGAAGTGTTGAGAGTTGGTGAACGGCCACACAATGGCTCACACACAATTCCCCATAATGGCTGACATTTAATTACTGAATGTTGCGTTATCATTGTCACTTTGTATATGTAGTATTTGTGAAACATTTGACTAATTTGACTAAATCCAGGTTAGGTTCCGCTGATTCCTGCACACAAATTATCCAAATGTTTACCTATAAAGCTGGAATCTGTAAGCATATTTGACAGATTTGCTCTGACGACAAAAAACGACAACTGGAAACGTGCCCAAAAAACTAACATAAACAGGACTTGTTGACAAGTTGCAGGTGGTTCAGCCTTCTCACATTGTGTTTGTCAACAAGTTGCACATGCAGACCAAATTAGATCCGGTATAACTCCTACACTTTTCGAGATCTCTTTGTTCCATTTGTGTTAGCGGTTACAGTCGGTCTTTTGCATGCAGGAGATATCTGGCTGCAGCAGTGATTAGTTTGGACTCAAACTACATTCTTTGGTTAGAGTGTTATTAATGACAGACGGCTTCAAGACAGTTGGCTACTGAAGCTAAGGAAAGAGATGTCACAGTACTGGCCGTACGGACTGAATGCCAAGTGATCTCCAGCAGCGCAAAGAAAACATGGACCTCAAACATCACCGCTAACGGAGACGCTTGACAACACAATGATGAGGTCTTCTCCTGAACTAGATTGTGAGTTTGTGTGTGTGTCTGAGTATTTGCCTCCCTGCCAGCCTGATTATGAGCAGGCATGCTTGTTTGCATATGTTTCTATATTTGCATGTTTACATCTTTGTGGTTGTGTGTGTGTGTGTGGTTTGAAACCTGTGACGGCATCCCTCCGTGTTATCCTGTGTAACACAGTCTTGGTCTTCATTATCATTTCTCCCTGGGCCTGTTCTGGTGTTCAGTGCCCCACCAGAGGGGCCTTTGGCTCGGTGGGAGAGGTGTTGGAGGCGGCCTGGCCCCGCTGAGCTCCTTCCTTCCCCATCCGCAGGGTGCCAGGCACAGCGTGTACCAGTGGCAAGCCAAGCCTGACGACGTGGCTGCCTGCACAGCCAACGCCGTGTTTGATCAGGGCGGGGGGTTTCCACGTCATGCCGAACACACACATGCAGGACTCGCATCTCCATAAGGCTCGACTCCTGGTGAGCTCGACACATGTTTGGAAGATGCTCCGGAGGTGAGCGTGAATGTGCGGAGTCAAATATAAGAAAGGCTCTGCAGTTTGTGCAGGTGAGAAACATCACAGAGACTTAAAAAAAAGCTGTGGTTCTAGAGAATTTATTTCTGTTGTATTGGTGTTGTTTTGAGTTATGCTTGATTAAGAATCACATATAGAACATGCTGTACACATATTCATTTAGTTGTATTCAGTGAAGGATAAAATCCTTCAGAAAGTTTAAAATAAAAAGTGACTGCAGTTCAGTGTTTTACTATTCAACTCTGTCATCCTTGATGCGGTAGTTCAGTCTCCTCCTCCCCCTGACTTCACCATTTCAGCATATTGCGTGTTGCACATTAAGTTTTGATTCAGTCATATGTTCATCTCTCAGGTGTGCCTTCAGACCATGAAATATTCAACCTATGAATTCAAGGAGATGTCACATTCTGTGTTTCATTCATTATGTACACCTACACTACATTGTTGACTCTTTGAATTCTTATAGATATGACTTGGAAGAAGTGGTGCAATCTTCAAGTTGGCTTTACAACTTACTCCCAGCATCTGTTTAGTTTGGAAAGTCTCAACTTTTTTTCAGCTTTTTTCCGTTGCTTCCTGGGCAAAAAAATGTAAATCTGGTGATTGCTAAAATGTTAAAAGAGCATTCGGAAGGCATCCTAAAATTGTAGCTGTGTGAATATCGGCTTGAAATGTGTTAGCACGTGAGCGGGTGTGTGTCTATGTGTGAACGTGTTTACAAGACCTCTTTTTTTGCTATCTCTAAGTGTCACATCTCTTCTCGTGCCACTGGTAGCAGATATCAAACACTAATGCATGCACATAAATACATAAAAAGACACACAAGCGCTATGAAGACATACAATGTATGAGATTGAAACAACATGAAAGAAAACATTGTTTCTCTCTCAGTCCACCTCTGTTCTGCAAAACATCAGCAGCCCTCACAGTCTCCCTTCATTCCTAAACTCTCCCTCACTCCCACAGGCAGTCAGGGGAGACGGGGAGTTCAGTAGGGGAAGAGATTGGGTTACCATGACATAAATAAATCTCCACGACTCCTTCTCCTGTGTGTGCAGGAGGTGGGCAGCAGGGCAACGAGGCTCTTAGCACCAGTGTCTTTGGGAATGCCGGCATGTTCCCTGGAGGAGATAGAGGAGATAGGCCTGGCGCCCTCTCTCTCTCTCTCTCTCTCTCTCTCTTTCTCTCTCACCCTCTCTGCTTATCTCAGGGAAACCACAATAGGGTTTTGCACACTGGAGCAAGACGAGGAGGCTTCGGATGGCAGCCGAGTATGATATGCAAGGACAGAGAGCACACAATAGCACCGTGCAACACGCCACACATCTGTAATGATGAAGCACAGCGGCGTGGTCTCTCTGCGTATATGACACACACACTGCTTTTGCTGTTTACATAAGCAGGATACAGTGTTGTCAAATGTAATAAAAGCGTGAGTGATTCTACTTGTAGTTTCATCTGGAGCGCTATTAAAATCAATGTTTTCACTTTTGGGGCAGTAAATGGTGTCTGGCAGTCTTCAACTGGACTTTGAAATGCTTCAAATATCTTTTTGCCCACGATGTCTGATTCAGGCTATGCACAACAGCTACGCCATGCTGTTATTTCAGTGAAATGGCTGTTGTTATTGTGAGCTGGGTGGTACAAAGGGACAGGATCAGCCACAGGAGGGCCGGACCAGGTACCGGCTCAGCAGTGGGGAATTAGTTCTGGCTCAGTAACGATCTGTCCACTAATCACCTTTCTTACAAACAGCCTGTTTGCTGCTGCTTGGAGGACCACAGGAGATCAAAGCGGTGATGACACATGCGGCATAACGTCGTGTTGCTGTCGGCAACAGGAGTGGGTTAGTGTCACTATCTGTCACATTAATACGAGGGGTGAAGGCTGTAAATATTTCTGCGTCAATTTAGCGCTGCACAACCTCAACTTGCAAAATAAATATGTTCAGCCTGGTTTCTATGAGACTATAAAAAAGTGTAAGTGTCATTTATGTTTCAGCTTTTGTGTCGCAAAGGTCAAACGTTAACAATCTACAGAATACCACAAGCCAATCGCACTGAGCTTCACCATGAATCTCATCTGCTGCAAGCCTCACAGCCTTGATGATTGCAGAGGCCAAAGGCTGTGCCCTTTCATGTATTTTCTCAGGGCAGGTAAATTGGAGAGCTCGCAGCTGTAATAGGAAAAAGCCTTGGAGACACTTGAGTCCCCCTGACGAAGAGAATAGCAATTATTCTGGAAAATCAATTTCCAACCCAATCTCTCTCCCTTATCGACCAAGAGGCTCTTTGGAGGAAGGGAAGGTGACAGGAAAATGTATCTCCTAGATTCTATTAGCGGATCTCTATTTGCTACTTGCGTCTTCGTTTTTGGCGTCATTTTGACGAGGTACAGATACTAGAGCTTACTTTCCAGGAGCTCATTCATTTCCATTGATTATACTCTTGCATTGACCCAGCTTGCCATTATACATTCCAATTGTTGGAGAGCTAGCAGCTATCTACTGAAATATATGCATATACTCAATATGAACTGTTCTCCATCCTCTCCTGAATAGTTTGTATTAAATTAAATATAAGCTGCTGCACTGTAGGTGCTGCTGTTACTTCTCTGAGTTTATTTTGTGTCTGCCATACCTCTTCATGATTATTCCCACAGTCTTATCAGTATTTATTTTCCTACTGTGAAAAGCGCTCGGGCATTCTTTGCATGTCATTCTCTGGCCAAGATTTATTGTTGTGTTTATCCCATTAATACATCAAGCCATTATGTAAACTGGCTACCAAGTATTGTAGTGATCATTTTTGACTGGCTTTCCATCACTTAGCTTTGTTGTATACATCTTTTACTCTTTTGTCTCTGGCCATCCGTCTTCTGTTTTTTTTGTTTTTTTCACCCACTGCAGTGTTACTCTTAGATTATGTGTAAGTGTGCACATTGAACCGTGTATGAATAGGTGTGCATGCATGTGTGTGTGTGTGTGTGTGTTCTGACATCACAGAGACGTAAATCAAAAGTGGCAGTGCTCTGATATGGCCTAATAAAACTCCCTGATCTGGAAGCGCTAAAGGCTCCTTCAGCATACACCCTGTAATGCAGCCCACTGGCAGGCTCTCTCTCTCTCTCTCTCTCTCTCTCTCTCTCTCTCTCTCTCTCTCTCTCTCTCTCTCTCTCTCTCTCTCTCTCTTTTTATCCCTCCCTCTCTCCCTCACACACACAGTGACTTCGCCCCCAGACGTCTGTGGGGCCATTTTCATGATTAACCATAACTCCTCGAGCAAATTCATAATATGTTGTCTGTTACACTTCCATGCATACACACTCATTCATGTGAACAAACATACACACACAACTAGCATGGGGGAGAAGACAAAAACACACACACACACACACACACTGTCCTCCCCTCCATGTCTTAATAACGCAGCAATGAAAAGGGGGGATTGGAGGATTTACGGTGCTGATTTAGAGAAGTTGCATTCGCTTTTGGTTACCAAGGACCTCTGCGGGTTCAGCCGCCCCTGCCTCCCCTCCTCTACCTCCACTTTGTCTCCCTTCTGCATCCCCTCTTCCATCCCTCAGTGGAAGATAAAAGTGTCCAGCAGTGTGTGTGCGTTGAAGGGGGGTATTTGGTGAGAGTCCTGACTGTTGAAACAGATGCCGGTATGTGTGTGCCACCTATGTCAACATGGCCGGTCTCCGGACCCGATGCAGCTCGTAGATAGGATCCTGCCCACAGAGCCACATAGTCTAGACTCCAGATGTGCTCTCACACACACACACACACACACACACACACACACACACACACACACACACACACAAACACGCAAACACACACACATACACACACTAGGACCAATGCCAGTCCAAACCATTAATTCTACCAAATGACAGGCATTTACTTACACACAGTTAGGTTTGGATAATAATCCTTCTCTCCCCACTCTTGAGATAGATGCTACTAACAAAAGTGCACATTTTCTTGTGTATGACCAACAGAGGACATCTTTACTGTACAGTAAGTGGGAGTGGAGTGTAGAAACACCCTATCATGATGACATTTGGATGTAGTTGGACGATGAAATACCATCGGCCACCAGGCTCACTTTTGCATAAACACTGACTCAATTTTCTGAAAAACTGAGTTTTGCACCAACAAAATACACACACACACACACACGCGCCAATTCGTGCTTTTGCTGGTCGGAACTTTATATGATTGTTTCTAACTTTTTCTTATCTAATATGTTGATTACCCCACTGCTTCTCTCAAAACTGCAGTGAATTAAACAGAAACATATGCTGGCCGCATATGTTCAACACCGCTTTATATAGACAGTTCTATAGCGACACGACAACAAGAGTGTTTTTGTGAAAAAGACACATGGGTAAATTGCAACTGTTATACAAAACAAGAAGAAAAGTAAAGAGAGAAAGTGTTCAGAGCACAGATGCACCAGCTCTCTTGCTATCTCCTGTGCTTGTGGGTATACTGCCGATCCAGCTATTCTTGTTGGTTTGTTAATTGTTTGTCACCCACCAGGTGCCATCTGTCTGTAGTCCCACAGTCCCCGAGCCATGTGGGCCGGCCTGCCTGGCGCCTGCCAACGTCACTGACCTGCAGCAACCGTCCACACCTCCGTCACACACCTCCTGATCCGTCTGGGATAAATAGCATCTCCCTCAACTTCTGTGCTGCCATCACGGCTTCCCAATCTGTCCTGTGTTAGGGGGGGGGGGAGAGACGGGAGGGGGGGTTGACAGGAAGAGACAGGAAGGGAGGGAGGAAGACAAATGAGACGAAGGAGCGGGATGGATAGAGTGAGAGGGAACAAGAGATAGAGATGGATGTCTGGAGAGATAAAAGGATGAGATATAGCGTTAGAGGCTTTGTGCTTTCTGATCAGTATGTTGTTGCAGAGAGAGGCTTAAACACTGTACAGCCTGCTACAATAAGTCAACAAAAACATTTGTCGTTGTATGAGTTCGGCATACTGTAGATATTAAACTAGCACTTAAATAGTTGTCTTAATAATACACCTGCACCTGCTGTAAAACTGACCTAAAATCAAAAGAACCAAACACCACGTCATCAGTTACGGTGTTTTGGATTTAGCGCAGCATCCGCTGCAGCCGCCACTTTAAGAGGCAACTCCAACAGGCAAGGGAGGTCACCTTCACCTGGGCCTGATGTTGGGGCAGCTGTGTGTTGAAAAATGAGATCAGCTGCTTGCTCACCGGGACGCATGCGGCAGTCTGGAACTACCCAGGGCCTACTGCACCAGCTAGCATACGGGGGCCGCGGTACAATAAAGACAGAGCGAACAGCCCCCTCTCTCCCAGCCTGTCTGCCTGCCTGCCTGCCATCCTGGGGCATGTTGGGTCACCTTGACGACTGGGCCCAGCGAGGGGAGCCGCACCCCACTTCAGGGCAAAGAAGGAGGCAGTATGGGTAATGAGGCGTTGCCATGCAAGTGGGACAGCTTTTGAATAACCCCATCCGTACTCTCTATCACACACACACATACACAATATTCTACAGTACTTGTGTTTACTGAAGGGACAACAGCTTGTTGGAGAAACCTCACAGGAGCTTTTAGTCCAGGAAGGAGGAGATTCATGGGCATCATGGTGGAGGTCAGCAAGTCATGTGGTGAAGTGTTCATGCACAGATAGCTTCAATAAAAAGGAATGAATGTGATGCATGGCTGATATGCAATAAGAAGCCATACTACTGCAACATAGTTTTGCTATAGTGTAGCAACATTGACAAGGTTGGCTCCAACTATTATTGTGAGATCCTTAAGTTCACCGAATTATTATTTTTGAATTCATAATAAAAATACTTATACTGGGTTAAAGAAATCGCCAATCTATCCAAAAACCAAAACCCAGTGGACATCGACGTTGAGACGAGCCAACACATCTATCAGCCACCCATGAAATGCTCATTTAAAAAGGAGACAGAGGGAAAAAAAGATTTTCCAGTCCAAGTAAGCCTAGTCATAATGGTTGTCTGAGATGAGGTTTAATCATTCTGCATCTTGGTCTCATAAAGAGAGGGAAGGTACGGTGCTCCCTCGTGTTGACTTAACGTTAAACATTTGCTAATAGGCTACCAAGCTGCGCAGCATCCCATGAAGCCACTGGAATCTTGGGACTGGTTGTAGCAGATCCAGTGGGACCCTTCTGACCACCTTTACTCCCAGAGACACACAATCACAAGTAAATCACAAACACACACGCACCAATCATGAGCAGCAGATGCAGAAAGTATGCTGCCGCGGTTGAAAGACTTTGGTTGGAGAGGTAGAACATGCCTGTTGTCAGTAGCAGGGGAGAGAGTGACACAGAGACAACCCTTGAACTGGTTCATGAAAAGAACAGCAAAATGAAAAACTGAAGGTTGCTGACCACATAGAAACTCACATGCTCAAGTTTGTTTTTCATTAGCTTGGCTTGTTTGAAAGGAATAAACCTCCACAGAGTTCTGCCTGGAAACCATGTCTTATGGTAACATAATCCAAAGTGGCTGCAGCACAAAGGCTTCTTTCCAAAAATGTGAACACTGCGGGTCATCCAATGTGTTTTTATTTATCTAAAAGTGTTCTTTAGAGCATGCGTTTACAGGGCTTGAGTGGTGAATGCATTAAACGACCTGTGAATTAGGTGCCTTATCTCCGGGAGAAACCCTAAATGGTTCCACTACATTATTCAGCTATTCCTTGGGTTTGCAATTGGAAACTGCCCTTTACAAATATAAAATGCTGAAAATCTTGGAAACCACACTGAAATTCCACAAAAGCATGACCGTATTGCCATTAGCTATATGGCCATATTTAAGAAGAAAAAATGTTGGATTCTTTTTGCAAAATGTTCTGGAGATGTATGATTCTGAAACATGTAATCTTTTTATTTTGTGACTGTTTTTTTTCTTCACGCCTGTCCTCTCTGAATACTAATATCCCTTCTCCTGCAAGCTTTGCTACAGATGCTGGCAGGTCTAGCCTGAAATGATTATCAGAGCCAGATCCCACTGGCCAGCTTTCCAGTAACACTCCTACATGGAGATGGAACCAGAGCTGAGGCTGAGTCTGAGGCTGAGGCTGAGACTGGCGCTGGCGCTGGGTTGCCAGGGGATGGATGCCAACAGGCCCCAGAAATTAATACCAGCACAGGGGCCTCACCGAGGTCCAACATCCAGCTCCAGCTGGAGCAGAGGAGACGAAATGGATGACTGGCAATGATGTCACGAGACATTCAGTGGCTCGGGGTGTCCTGAGCCGTTGCTATCGATGCTTCACCTGGAACTTACAGCGGGAAATCATTGGTTCCCATTGATGGACAAAAAACAGACATGGAGGCATAACTTTGCTTCACTAAGAATTTGACTGGCAACTTCAGGAATTGGAATTTTCAGCACAGTGAAACATGTAAAACAGGAACATGAAAGATAATCAGTCCATGTAATTATCATTCAGCCTTTTCCTGGAGTTAATCAGATTTCATTCAAGCTTAGAAAATTGTTGTTTTAAATGTTATTGCCTCGCTTTGCAGCAGAACAACAGCACATCCTCAAGCAACCCTAAAGGGAAGAGAAGCTTTCTGACATTTGTGCTGAAGTTGCCAAACATTTGATCCAGTTTGACACGAAATATGAATCACAACCAAAGGGATTTTTTTATAATATAAGTTGTTGGACACAACTTGATGAGAAAATGACTTAATAAGATACAAATGACTTATTTAGATTAGGCTTGTCATTTATTTGACGCATTTTGTCCCCCGTCATCCAGTTTCAGGACCGAACTGTTGTGCTTGTACAACAACAAAAAAGAGTTAAGTGTTACCATCGTCTGTGTATTTTGTAACGAGCTTTGGGGAAAGTCCAAGCAGTTTATACGCTGAAATCTTGATCATGCTAGTCTAATCACAGCTATGATGGTTTAAACATCAGGAAATCATTTACATTGCTTTGGCTCACGCCGTGTTTCAAAGTATCTCAGCAAAGTTATGACAACACAAGACTGCTCCAACACACACACACACACACACACACACACACACACTAGCTTAACCCATATCTGTATAATGTGAACCAAAATGTGGTTTCTTAATACTATAGAGCCTTGGAAGGAAACTCAATAGATTAATGGATTTAGAAAACAGAATTATTTCATTTCATTTCAGAGCTTCTGTAGAAAAATAGATTCTGTTTAATCTGTTGACTTCATCATTCAAAATAACTGCATGCCTGCCTGCTTTCTAATTAAATTGTTTTAATTCCATAATTGACTTGTAATGAATCAGTTCTAGAACATTTCCAGTGATACAACTTCAAGTGGAAACACACAATTAATCAGTTCAGTATTTGTTGTAATACTATTAAACCAAGACAAATGCCTGTCAAATAAATGGAGGCCAACATGTTTTTTGTTCCCATAAATATGTTATCCTCAGTTATGCCAAACCTGGAAGGCGTCCAACTCGAGCCATGAAACAACATATTTTGTGTGGGCTAGCTAATAATGTTTGCCCCCACTACATCTTTCTGTTCCTGCACTGGGAGAGAAACAACTTTAAGAGTAGGAGGAATCCATGTACATTAAAGGGAAACATTCATTTTGTCACAAAATAATTGAGTCAGGTTGTTCAGTAAAACTGCAAAAAGAAAGACCTTAAGCTTGCCTAGTTTACTGAAGGATGAAGACGGAATGTTGCTCACTCACACTTTTAATGGAAACAGACGCCGAACATTGAGCGAGGGAACAAATACACAAAACAGCAGAGCTTCTGTTTTCTTTTTCCACTCCAGTTTGCTTTTTGTAACCGGCGAACACTCCCTGATGGCGTGCCGTCCTAAAACTGACCAGGCTTGAAATATGACAAGTTTAATACGTCCTACATCACCGTTGAGCACGATTGAGTTACTAGAGCAACAACCCGGCCTGTCCCAGCCTGCAGTCGAGCCTGTGGAGCAGCGGTGTGAACATAACCCCTCGGCAAAGGGGTTCAAACCCAGAAGGAGACCGAGGTCTGAAGGATTGGGGGGGGGGGGGGGATAGTAAAGGAAGGAGGTTTCACAGGTTTGTGCCACACAGACGTTCAGGGCAGCCACTCTGATGACAGGTAGGAGGAAGAGGGCTGCTGCGTGTTGCTGCTGTTGCAGTGTGGGTGGGTGGGCCACCAGGGGAGGCAGAGAGGGAGGAAGGCGGGCAGGCCTACCGGCGCTGTCACCCGCCCTGGCGTGTTTGGATAAGACCCATGGAACATGTGGGGGAATCAGCATGAGGCATCACACCTGGAGGAAAAGACAACTAAATCCAGCCCCCAGTACGACGGGCCCCGGCTCCACCAAGTCTAGCCAGCATCTGGAATGGATATCTGGAGATGCAGCCGACTTCACAGCCCCTTCACAACAGCTTCTCACTCTACCTTTAAAAATAAATAAAAAATATGCACAGCAAAAGGTTGCAGTAAAAATAAAACGAGTGTCTCACTGAGGACTTGTTCATAAGTACATGTTTATGAAAGTTTTTCTTTTCTGCACTGTATCCCATCTGCTCGGCATAATGTCATTGTACTGTTGATACAAATAATCCTTTTTTTTTCCCTTATAGTTGCTAGACTCCGTTCACCCCCAATATGCTTCCGCTTGACTCCTCCTGGCTTTAACAAGTGTACAGATGCCAACAGTGTTTTGGTTACAGTAGCTTCAGTCTGCCTGGCCATCTTTCAGCATGTTTCCCTTTGAAAAGAAACAATACATCCACTCATAGTCAAAATACAATCTTAATATCTTGAGGTACATTCTTTTCTGTTTCAGGTTGAAAAGGTTGGAAGCAAAGGAGCTGGCATCCACCTCTTTCCTGAACTGGAATTGCAAATGGAGAATCCCTGACTATCAATGAGAAAGCACGACTGATATCCATAAAAGGTGAATAAAACAGCGACCCACACCCATCAGGACACACCAGGAGGAGCATGGTGCACCACTGTGTGTGTACTCTCCACATGTGTGTGTGTGTGAGGGGGGTTTGTCAGGGGCCAACCAGCCGTGTTGTGACTGGAACAATCCCAGCCGCAATGTTTGTTTACACAGAACAGCTCACTCACCCAAATAATCAGAAGCTGTGGGCCTTTCTAATCCCCACACAAAGTCAATGGAGCCAGGTTGAGCTGGCGACAGCCCCGATAAGATACTCAAACACAGCCTAGTGATCTGCGATCCACGGCCTCTCCTTCCCACACCCTCTGTCCCCTTTGTTTCCTCCATTGCAATTCACAATTTGACACGGATTAGTTCACGGGTCGCATTCAGAAACGGGCCCGCGCGCCAATTTGGTTGAAATTCTTGGACAGTTTAATTTTGAGTCCTCATTCTTTCCCACATTCTTGCAGCTCAACATACAAGTCAAAGCAAGCTGTGGTGGTCTGAAAGAGAGAAAAAAAAACGCCCACTCGCTTTTGCAGGAATGCACATTCGCAATAGTGTATTGTTATGGTTTTGGCTAAGTTGGTACTCCGCTCGGCAAATCCTGGTGTGCGAGTCTGATCCTGCATGTGCGCATGTGCGCGCCCGCTGATCGAGGTATGTTGTAAAACATTCATTAACATTCCATTCATGACCTCAGTATTATGTCCACAGTGAAGGAGAGCATATATTTGCCTTTCACACCTCTTGCACGGGATGAGGGGAATGATAGAGCATTATGTGTGTCAGTGTGTGTACGTGTGTGTGAAGGAGATAGAGAAACGGAAAGAGGGAGAGAGCGAGCAGGAGAGAGCAGTGGGGAGAGGGATAAAACACAGCTCACTGATACAACATAATCTATCTGGAACCATGTCTCAATATCACAACATTTCACACATTTACGTACCACAAATTTGGCAGTGGCAGCCTTCTTCTCAGATCAGTGGAGTTATTTTTGCCTTGTGTACTGGATGCTGCAGGACCGAGATACAGTTTGCAACGGCACAGATGGGAGAGGCTATAGCTTCGGTACCGCAGTATCGCATGCAAAAATGTTTGGTATGTTTTAACACAGATAAAGCTGACATATTCCGAGGCGTTTCGCAGACAATACCCATGAAGGAACAATCTCCCATCTGGCAGTGCAGTCTCTCTGAAATCCTCTCTGTCATGCTCAATGAGAACTGGAGAGACAAAACATTCTCTGTCTGTATATTAGTCCTTATCAAGGCTGTACCTTGGGCCTCGCTTGGTATCCACAAAACATCACCCCGCAGGCTAGGACTTCCTGCGGGGTGAGAAATCCTGCACTTTACGTTTTAGTTTGAATTTATAAACATCTCTTCACGGTTTGATGCTGCACAGAAACAGTTTATGTATTCATCCTCAGGGTATAAATATGGGATTGGATGGCAGCATAGCGGACAAACTTCCTAGCTTTGGAAGCACATGTACAATTTCCTGGTTGGGATCAAATTGATCAGCTTTACACTGTGTCCCCTTCCTGCCCACGTCTCAGCAAAGAAGGATTACTTTCTGAGGCCGGGTTAGCCGCTGCCTTTATGAGAGGAATGTCAATGAAGTCACTGCTGTACTGATTCTCTCCACATGATGGTGCAGAGGACAAACCTCCCCCTGGACGGCGTGAACGCTGACATTTACCTTGAGGCTCCTAAATATGCATGACCACTGCACACAGATGAACAATTGCTCTAATAATGCTGTTTTAAACGGGTGAACAATGGGTTTTCTGATCACCTTCTACTACATCAACAAAATATCTCCCTTGTAGAACACAAATAAATACACATAAATAGCTATTTGCCAATGTGAAAGTGGCATGTATGTAATTTTTTTTTTCTTATATTAAAATAATCACTTTTAATTAATGATGTCTGCATTGTTTGTTTTGAACAGATGCATGTTTGTATGAAGGCTTATACTGAGTGGGCAGCACAGGGTAGAACACATCATGTCTTCCCTACTTTTATGTTAAATAGATTTGATTCAATCGCAGCTTTATGCACATTGTATCCAAATGTGATAATAATCCCCCTACAGTGTGACGTTGCTGTCTGTTGGCTGGCAAACAAAGAGCTGTGCCATCCAATATAGCATACAATAGGTGTCTGTGCGTGTGTCTGTATGTGTGTGAGTGTGTCCTTCCTGTCTGTGTGCAGTCACACCTGTACTCTCTGTCATGATGTTATCAGACCCTAAACACCTGCTCCACAGTCTAAGGTCACCAACTACATAAAACTGCCTCCTAGCACAGCGAGATGGGCACCTGAAAATACATTCTGTGTGTGTGTGTGTGTGTGTGTGTGTGTGTGTGTGTGTGTGTGTGTGTGTGTGTGTGTGTGTGTGTGTGTGTGTGTGTGTGTGTGTGTGTGTGTGTGCGTGTGCGTATGTGAGGGTGTAAATAAAAAGGGGCATGTTTTTCTTCTCCGGTCATTTATATGCAGCTCATGTCACCCAGCACATCGCTCACAGGTGTCATACAACCCTGAGTATGACCTGAAAGGAAGGAGAGGTGGAGGGAGAGAAACATAATGGAGAGAGAGAGAGAGAGAGAGAGAGAGAGAGAGAGAGAGAGAGAGAGAGAGAGAGAGAGAATACATTGTTGGCTATAGTTTATGGATTGGTGATATTTAGTCTCCATCTTTATGATGACAATATGCTTAAATGTACTAGATATGAGTCACTGTAAAAGTACTGGGTAAACAATTTGAATAGATTGTACACATTGCACTTATTGTAGGTCGCTTTGCATAAAAGCGTCAGCTAAATGAAATGTAATGTTTTTTTAGTTCATGAAATTAATTGTAACATTTTGGTCAACTAAAAATCTCTTATTTGATGTTTGGTTGTGCTCCACCCTTCTGTCACTTCTGCTTAAAAAAACAGCCAAAAAGATGACTACGTCCACTTATACAGTTATATATATATATATATATATATATATATATATATATATATATATACAGTCGATGAACTCATACAGATATATCCCTGGCTCTGCTTGCCCATGTGAATGTGTGCTTGTGCAAAACACTTAACCCCAGCTCCCGTAGCTGTACCTATGGTGTGTACACGTTAGATGCTCCTGATGGGAAGGTGGCACCTTAGCCCCTCCCATCAGTGTATGAATGGGTGAATGACGACAAGTGTGAACCCCTCCCATCAGTGTATGAATGGGTGAATGACGACAAGTGTGAAAACACTTTGGAAGAGTGCGATACAAGAACAGGTCTATTTACTTTCTACAATCTGTTAAACAAATAAATGGAGAGCGATATTAATTAAGTATACATAAGTATATAATTCCTACCAATTAAACATTAACAACTTCCAAAGTGGCAACATGCATTTTATTTTCAAGTCTTTGTTGTTGGAGCTTACTCATTTTGAAGAATACTCCTCTCCAACTAAAGACAGGCTAGGATCCAGTTTTCTGAGTCACTTTCCGTGTTTGTTAAAGTACAAGCCGCCTACTTTGGAATAGAACCTTCCCTTATTATATCAATTGGTATCCCTTAGGATACCAATTGAAGCTGCTGTTTAGGACTTCAGTTACATTTAAATTTCAAATGTCTTTTTAAAAATGACCTTTCTTCCTTTAAACATACTGTACCGATAAATCAAATGTGGCTTAATATGGTAAATTGATGGTAATGTAAAATAACACGCAAGAAAAGTTTGTTCACTGAAGATTTAAGTTTATTTTTGTTTCTGTGGACAAAACAACACAGCAGTGACGCTGCGGTACAAACTATCTGCCAACAACCCAGTACTCCGCCATCCGCCGCATGTACTTTTCAGATAATTAATTGGTGAACTGCAGTTATTAATAAACGAGGCAGGCCACAGAATAATATCCTCCAGGTTGTATGTGTGAAGAAAAAAAACAGCTATTGTGGTTCTTAACGAAGCTGCAGGACATCACCGTATTGAGTGGATTACTGTGTGCAGATAGTGCGGAAAAAATTGCATTACATTGTTATGCCTGTTGGTGTTTTAGCTCAGAAATACTTCCATTTCCAATCCTTAATGACAAACAAGAAAGCTTTTCTGATTGAAAACAATTCCAGCACTTCAAGCCATAACAAAAATCATGACAAGAGCATTTTCACTAAAAGGAAGACATTTCACGCACTGGGAGTCTTTTGTGATATTTTCTCTCCCTCCCTCCTACCCTCCCTCTCTCTCCCTGTCTCTTTCCTTTGTGTGCGTAAATCATCTCTTCCCTGCGGCCTGTCTGTGATCATGTTGATGGGAAACAAAGAAATCATCTTGAATGGCACATTAATTTCCTCCGTTCTCCCCCTGTCCTCTGCCTAATGAAATCCCCTCTGCCACGGGGCCTGAGGAGCCACACTGGCAAGCCGTCACCAGCCAGTAAATATGTTTACCTTAGAGCACTACACTAATGGACTGTTTACTAGGGGGAGGCAGCGGGGGGTGTTGCAGAGACCAAGCAGCACTGGGGTGGGTGTTCCTTAGACCAAATGACAGCTCCTTTGCCCGCCCCATCTCCCCAAAACCAACAAACCACCTGATCTAAAGTGTCTGTCACCAAGAGAGACTGCAGATAGAAAGACACAATGCAAAGAAACAGAAATCATAGTGGGGTAGAACACATCTCAAGTCTGATCTGTACACAGGGGTTGGCAGGGTTGTGTGCAGACTGGAAGACAAAGTTCAGGCCCTCAGGTTTACTTTTTCTCTTTGTCTAAGTCATATTGTAAAGCTTCAAAGTCAAAGTCAGTTTTATTGTCAATTTTGTGCAATGTGCAAACATGCAGAAGATCGAAAGTATGTTTCTCTTCTGTCCAACATTTAGAGAATTGTGCAATAGTAATAATAATAATAAAGTGCAAAAACCGTTTAAAAGTTAAAAAAACAACAACATAAAACATATAGACAACATAAATTAGGAACTATTAAGACTATAAAGGACAAAAACTTCAAAGTTTGGAACTAAGTTATACCCATTATTTTTCAAAATCTAGTTAAATCTAATAATTTGTTTAGCTTGCTGTCCTGGTTATTACTGGAGGCTTTTATTAAACTGATTGCTCTGCAAGTCACTGAACCTCCAGCTCAGCAAGCCTGTCCAGTTACAGTGTGTGTGTGTGTGTGCGTGTGTGTGTGTGTGTGTGTGGCATGATGCTGTAATTCATGCAGGGCTGAATCAGATAACCCTTCACTAAGCAAACTGTAGCCACTGTGATGACTTTTGGCACACTGTAAAAGAAACAAAGCCACTACAATATCTTACTCAGAATTTGCATGACGCAGCGGTATGAAAAACATGAATGTGGGAAGATAAAAACGTTATACCACAGACACCACGAAGAATAATATAAAACAGAGAAGCAACCTTTACGAATGTGCTAGTCTGTGGGTGTTGCTCTGTTGGGAGAAAAAAAAGACTAACAAGGTGTAAAAGGTGTAAAAAAAAAAAAAAAAAGAGGTAAGTCTTGGGAATTTGTGTAAAATGTCAGTCACTGTAGGGCATACAACGTGCAGCATGTGGTGTTTTAAGTGCTGTGTTGGTCTGAAACTGTCATCCAAGCATCCAGACACGATGTCTGTTAAAGCAGGAAGGGCCCTTTAACCATCAGGAACAACTCTGATAGAGAGTTATTTGAAACCTGCCTCAACCCATGTGACATGGTGAGGGGATGTTGAGGGGATGTTGCAGACAGTAAGGCATCTTCGACCTGTTCTTGATCACTACAGCAATATGCTCTTTAT